>NC_056733.1:1486207259-1486342259 GCF_019279795.1 Protopterus annectens | reverse complement strand
CACCACCTTGATGATTATAGAAAAAAAAAAAATACTAAAACCGAGGTGTGTTGTGTGTACAACAGCAAATCTAAAGAGAATATTGGAAAAAAAAGGTAGAAAGATTGCAAGGAGGGAGAGAAAGAAAAAGGGACTACTAAAAAATGCAACAATAAAAACATATCAATACAAATATCAATACAAAAATAACAGTTAGAGATGATGTATGTCACCACACAACAATCAGATGTAAAGTGCCCACTACATTGGAAAACCAGAGACAATTAATAAATGACGAGACGTACGAAAGCATCAATACAGAATAGGAAGTGTGACACCAAGAACAGATTATACAGGCACATTTTGGACAAGGTGTTGAACATCTCTCAATTATTGATGATCAGGTCAGGTGGACAACACACTTTTGGAGGTGATTGGAAAACTAAACTGGCTCTATGTGAAAGCAAAGTAGATGGCAGATTTGACCACCTCCTACTACTGTCCTTTTGTCTTAATGATTTTATTTTTTTTTTTTTGAATTTTTTTTACTTTAGTTATAACTCAGTCATAGTATGAAGTTATAGTTTAGCCCGTTAAGCCTAAGTATGCTAAGTATATATACATAATACTATGATAGTAATAAAATGAGTGAATAAAGGTGAGAGAATAGTATATGTTATCTTATATTAACACTCCTTTTAATGTGTAATTAATTTATAACATAATTTTAACTTTTATTTAATTTATAATTTTAAATTATATATATTTCTTTATTTTAATATATGCATAAAACACAGTGGATTTTAAATAATGGAACAGGAGTAGTTTGACTTTTTGACTTTTGTATTGTTGTTGTAATAATTTTTTTGTTTTTTTGTTTTTACAAATTATTTAGCATTAAGATGTTAATTAGTTTATGTGTTAATTGTCTGTGTTTTTTGTTCTTGTTGTGGGGCTGAGGACAGCTAAACAGCTGAAAGCGGGGGAAGGAATAAACTGTTTTTCATTTTTTCAAAGCATTCAGTAGCATTATATTTTAGTCAACAAGCAGTTAGAGTGTAATTTTTATACAACAGGTCTTGTTGGCTCTTTGTACTATTAGTTGGGTTCTATCCTCCTCCACCTTGCAGTTCTACTGTGACAGTCATCCCACTTTGTAAGGGAGGACCTTCAACAGATCATTGAAATTACAGACACATTAGTCTGATTAGTCCTATTTGCAAAGCCTTGGAAAGAATTATCACGAAAATTATCGATGAGGGCATAGGAGACCTGAAAACACTGGATCCATCCCGGTTTGGCTTTGTCAAAAGAAAGTCATGCTTACTGAACCTGCAGGACTCCTTTAAAAAGGTCACTAAGGCAATGCATGAGGGGAAAGTGGTGCATACAGTATCTATATCTTTCTAAAGCATTCAGTACAATTCCCCACTCAGGTATTGTCAACAGACTTGAGAAACTAGGCATAAGCCCATTTATAATATGTTGGCTAGCTTGTTGACTTATAGATAAGACTCAAGAGGTTAGGACTGGTGACGTCATCTCTACAAAGAGGCCAGTTCCCAGTGAAGTTCCTCAGGGCTCTGTGTTGGGCCCACTCCACTTTGGCATCTACTTCTCAGAGGTAAAAGTCAATGGCAAAGGCTTCTTTCTGACCAAGTTCACAGCTGATTACAAACTGGGTGCAGTCAATGAATATCCCCAAGATGAGAGCACCCTTCAAGATGGTCTAACATAGACAAACACTTGGTGCCAAACCATATCTTAAAACTCAGTGGCAAGAATTGCATTAACATACCTTTTGGGAAGTCAGCCAGCCTTGATAACTACGTCATCAATAAAACACCCCTAAAAGTTGATTAGCAAGTCAGGGATCTGGCAACTCATGTAGACAGTAAGCTAGCCTTTCAAGCAACATGTTCCCAAGGTAGTAAGGAAATTCTTCTATGTTGTTCAACTTAGGGCATGGCATCTAAGCCCAGAGAGGTAATTGTACCATTGTACTTAACCCTCATTAGACCCATCATAGAGTATAATGCACTTTTCAATATGTACCTGATAAGAAACATGCATTATCTGGAAAATCCGCAAAGATTCATTACAAAAAGAATACAGGGAGTAAACACAACATTCCACACTGATTGCTTCAATGTCCCACTCTTTGCTTGGTATCATACAGACTTCTGAGAGGTTGTCTTTGCCTGGTGTACAGTTCATCCCAGGACCCTGTTTTGATTAACCTTTTGCACATCTGCAAAACAAACAGCATAAGAACTACTAGTTCAAAAGACTTACATTTTGCTTGTGATGTAAATAGGATATGTTGGAGTGACAGGTATATTTGTCAGAAAATTCTCATTCTCTGGAACAGGTTCCCCATCCATGTGAAGCAGAGTTCCTCTCTAACCCTGGTTAACTTCAATGTGCACCAATGGATGGGTATTCTGAAATTCACCCCTGACCTGGCACCTATGTCTCTGATGGACAGAGTAAATCATCCCCTGCATAAATCAAATTTGTGAGTCATATTTGGGTTGCACATCTAGGCTTATGAGGGTCCTGGTAGTTCTTAGTCTAGTATACACCTATGAACCTATGATACATTTAACAGGTTACCTGCAGTGATCTATGAGATTACAGGGTCCATTAAGAAGGCCAGGATCAATAGCAGGGTAAGAAAAGGGACACAGGAGGGGCAACAAAAAGGTGCTAGCTACAAATATATGGCAAACTAATCAGACTACTTGTCTTTTTCTGTCATCACAACTATGTAATATAATGGGCTGATCTATCAGCACTTTCTCCCTTTCTCTACTTTAACTACCATGGTGCTTATAGTGACCCTACCTGCTACCTGATCTCTTTAACAGAGTGTTCTCTCTCCTCTGTCACCTTTTATTTCCTTTCATTTTTTTCATTTAATGCCATCCTTTATGTACTTTGATACTCTACCATCTCCAGCCTATTACTCCTGAATGTGAATAAACAACATCCAAAAAAGAAAATGACAGCATATACTGACTGGGTCCCTATATAATTTTGTAGCAGAGCCTATGGTACCTCTGTGACCCACACTCTTGTGTCTCTGTACTATATTTATGTGATACTATCTATATGAACTCTCTTCTCCTGAATCTCTGCATACAGCTCCATCATCTTCCTATCCAGATTCTTTGCATTGCATAGTTATACTATACAGCCATGCCCCAAATCACCTTTGTCCCCAGTGTTCATAGTTAATAGTCAGATACTAGCAGGGGCAGCCCGTGCTATTGGACTGCCGGATTGCAGCCCCCCCAGCTGTAAAAAATAAAGAAATGAAAATAAAATAAAATTTAAAAAAAATAAAAATTCGCAGACTTTCGCGCATGTGCACTAGTCCAGACTGCTGCTGAGACAGTCTGGGGCATGCGCAGACTGTTTCAGCAGCTGTCCGGACTGAAAAACATGTAGTTGGACTGCAACGTCAGCAGTCTGGATTTATGTGAACAGGCGGGAAGATCTCACGATGGATTTATGTGGACAGGCAATCTGGATTTATGTGGACGGGCGGGAAGATCTCACGATGTGGGACAGGCATGGAGTTATGGGACAAAGGGACTGGTTTGCAGCTATAGCTATGGATTTAGAGTTTATGTGTGATTTGGAACAGGTTTGCAGCTATGAGATCAGGGATTTGGAGCTACGAGATACTACAGGTAAGGAGTGTGTGTGTGTGTGTGTGTGTGTGTGTGTGTGTGTGTGTGTGTGTGTGTGTGTGAAAATGCCCCAATGCCCCAGTTGCTATATACTGGTGGCTAGACTCATGGTGGTGTGGTAGGGAATACCTCAGGCTTGAACCCTGTACCTTGTATGCAGGTGTTAAAGACCTGAAGTCCCTACCCACCACCATTTGTAAAACAATTGCAGATTTTTGCCTCATATTTATTCTGATCTGTTCCTCATAATATCTGTGGTTTCTAAATGTTGCAATGCTTGATATTTGATGGTGCAGTGGTAGCATTGTTGCCTCACAGCTGCAGTTCTCAGGTTTGATTCTTGGCTGGGGTGCCTTCTTTGTGGGGTCTGCATCTTCTCCCTGTGTTTGTGTGGGTTTGCTTTTGTGGCCTCCCATGTTAGAAAGACATGTCTGCATTATTTCTTCCTGGGCCTCTGCTGAAAATTGTTTTTTTTGTTCCAAATCAGACTGTCCTGATTAGCAAATGTTAAATAAAATTGACAGGCATTTGAATTTCAGACTTCAGGTTTCTGAATGTTTAATTCCTTACATATTTGATGGTGCAGTGGTAGCATTGTTGCCTCACAGCCATAGGTTTTCTAGTCTGATTCTTGGCTGGGGTGCCTTCTGTGTGGAGTCTGCATCTTATCCCTGTGTTTGTGTGGATTTGCTCTGGTGTCCTCCCATTTTACAAAGACATGTGTCAGCAGTATGTCTCCCTGGGCCTCTGATGAAAATTGTTTTTGTTCTGTCAGAAGTAAAATTGACAGGCATTTGAATTTCAGACTTCATATTCTTCAGAAAATACATAGTAACACAACCTAAGTTTATAAGATGAATATTTGAAATTTGTCCTTATTTTTGGGACTGTATTACCCCATTGTTGGCTTTGTCCAGGTTTTTTGTGCTAAGGTTGACAGCTATGGCAAGAACTGAATTCACTGAATATGTTTGAGGGCTGTATTCCCTCATTAATGGGTTTGTCCAGGTGTTTTGTGCTAAGAGGTTGACAGCTATGGTGAGAACTGAATTCATTAAATGATAGCCATTTAAGTTTCAGTCTTCCACTCTTTCACAAAGCAGCTGATTTGGCGTAGTGGTATGTTGCTCTGACTGTTTTGCACAGGGACCTTGGCAGTAAAATGTATGGTGGTAACACAGCATTTTTCTTTCACAAAGCAGCTGATTTGGCATAGTGGTATGTTGCTCTGACTCTTTTGCACAGCGACCTTGGCAGTAAAATGTATGGTGGTAACACAGCATTTTATTCTAGCAACTTTCCAAGATTATGCAAGCAATGTTTAATGTGTCCCTGGTTTTTGGGCTTTTGACCACCCCCCCCAATAAATTTGGCTTTTTCCAGATTTCTTGTGCTGTGAAGTTGAGATGCAGTTGAGTATTGAGTAGATTTTACAAGGAGCTGAGAGCTGCAGGGGAAGAGAAGTTTAGTGCTGCTTATGCTAAGTCAGCTTGCATTGTTAATAGCACAACAGGTTGTGTATTTGCTTTTGATGCAGAAGGTTGTTGGTTCTACTCCCACAAGGGTTGAATGCTGCCGTACTGAAAAAGTTAAGATACTAACTATGAGCCTGTTATTAGTTTGCCATCCATGCTACTGTAGAAAGGCAACTTGAAACAGTCTTTGCTTACTAAAGTATTACTTTCTTTCTATATTCTCTCTTGCCCTCTAGCTTCCTTGCCCTGTATTACCCTCTGTGGCTTCGCCTGGCTTGGACAGCCACACCAAATAACAATGCATAACAAGCTCTGCTGACACATCCCCTTAACGAGAACTGAACTAAGAAGGGACTAAGGAAGTATGTGTTATTGCTGCTAAACCCTTGTAAATTTTATATTCTATTCTACATCCCTGCTTGGTTACCAGCATGCTCCCTGACCAGGAAAGCCAGCAGCCAAACCCTTTTCTACTCTGTCCCCCCCATACTCGGCCCTCCTTGTAGCTCCCTTAGCTGTACTAGCCCCCTTCCCACCACAGGAACTCCCTGGAGAATTACAGGTGTACTTTTAGCATTTGACCACTAGATGGCACCCTCTCACCCCTAGTCCTGACTTCCCACATCTCTTACTTGCTTTACTATTCTCTACAAGTTCTAATCTCTCTTTTTCTCTCTCTTTTTCTGACCTCTTTGACCATTCTATCCTTACAAACCCTTGTCTCCTGTACTTACCTTCTCCAACCAACAGTCCACTGATTGTTTCTCGCTCTGATCCTGCCGTCCTGGGCTCTACCCACTCCGTTCGCCCTGTGGGCTCACTCCACTCCCTTACCCTGCCCCCTAGTCCCACCTGCCCCCGGTACATCTACATTTATACCTTCATTACCACACCCACTAAACTATCTAGCCACTTCCTGCTCTCTCTTAACTTTCTCAATATAACTATAAAACCTAATCCAACCAGTCAAGCTCGATTTCTCAGTGAACACTCACTTCCAACCCCACCAATAACCAACTACTCTTCAAATCTCCACTCCATTTTAAAATTTTAAAAACATAATTAAACCACTATACATACCACCCCCTTTACAACCATATTTTACTTAGCAACTTCACATTATCTCACAACTGCAATATATAACATTCATCACCATTATGTTCTCTAAACCCTCATCTCTACTCAAGCTGCTGTTACTTTTTCTCACTATATCCTACTTCCACTACCTCACCCAGCCCAATCATACTATACACTCACAATGCTTTCATGTAACCAATCATCACAACTCACCTCCCTCAAAATCACATCTTAATATCTCCTCACTTATATACAATCTGCAACCATCTACTCTTTCCTTATAAACTTATCACACTGCATAAAAATTCTTCCTTCACAGCATCTAATAAACCCTACATCATCATAATTAATTCCATACTTTAAACAATCTAAATACCTCTCAAACCCAATCCTATATCTAATTACCACTATTATCAGGATATACACCAACCCTGGCCCAACCACCTCATCCACCACAGATAAGTCCATCCTATTCACCTCTCTAAATTCCCAAAGCATCATGAACAAAATCCCTAATCTCCATGCCTGGCTTATTCATAACAAACCTGACTTCCTATCTATCTCTGGTTAAACCCCACATAAAAGACTCTGAAATAACACCATCAAACTATTCAATCTTAAGAAAAGATAGAACCCATAAAAAGGAGGTGGAGTTGCTCTCTATACTCATCCTCCTTATCAGTTACCCATATAACAAACCTATTCCCCACTTCAATAATGCTGAAATACTCCTAGCATTATTTCAGGTTAATATACACAAACACATATGCATAGCCTCTCTCTACATTCCCCTGGTGATAATATTGGCTCTCCACTAACATTTCAAATGAAATAATAATCTTGGGAGACATGAATATCAATTGGGCCTCCATTCAAGCTCCCACAAACCCACTTAACATCAACCTTTATACCTTCTCACAGCTTATTAACTCCACAACCGCCCTCAAAAACCTATCTAGTGGTAACATACTTGACTGGATCTTAGTCTCCCACCCTCATAATTTTTCTCATAATGGCACCCTCCCAGACCCTCTTAGTGACCATCTACCCACATTTACCTCTCTTCACCTATACTCCAAACCCATAATTATATTACTTTTAAAATTTCAACTCCATAACCTTCATTGACTCCCTTAAAGCAATAAATTGGAACATCCTAAAAACTGTACCCAAATAATGCTGTTGCCTTCAATTCAACCTTCTTAAAAATTGACTATCATGCCCCTTATGGACTAAGAGAATAAAAACCAAACAAAACTACTCTTATAACCATGAAACACAGAGATTAAGTTTGGGCTATTTACCAAAAAAATAGGTCTCCCTACTTCTAAATGAATATAAAACACTTAGAAATAAAGTAAAAGCTAATTACAACTGACCGACAAAATTACTTCTCTATACTCCAAACAGCAATAAAACCACCCACAGAAATTCTGGAAGGGTGCTACCCTTATCAGTCCTGGCAAAACAGACAACCCCAGCCCAGACCCTAATACTCCTGACATAGACTTAGCTTCACAATTTAACTCTTTTTTCATTAACTCCATTTCAAAACTAACTTCAACATTCTCTAACAACACCACTCCCTGCACTTCACCCTCACCTTCCTCTCCTTATACCTTTACCTCTTCTCCAACAACTTCACTCTCTTTTTCACCACCACCACCTTCCTGTAATACCCTCTCTTCCCCTCTCTCTCCTTTTTCTCTAAAACCTATACCCATATCCACCATAAAAAAAACTCCTTCGGAAGCTTAAGCCATGCTCCAATGCCCCTGACAACATCCCATCATATTTTCTTAGTATAGCCACAGAAGCCATTGCCTACCCCATTAGTATTCTAATCAACCACGCTATACAAGAATGCATAGTACCCCAAATCTGGAAAAAGGCTTATATCATACTCTTACATAAGGGTGGCAATAATAACAACACTACTAATTTTCGTCCCATAGCCATCTTATCACCCATTTCTAAACTCCTAGAAAAATGTATCCAAATACAACTCCTACCATATCTCTTAGACAATAACCTGTTAACTCCAACACAGCACGGTTTTAGATCTGGTCATAGTACTATGACAGCCCTCATCTCCTTCCTGGAAATCATAAATAAAGCCCAAGACACTGGACACATTGTCTCTACCCTTCTACTTGACCTCTCTAAAGCCTTTGATACTATCTCTCACAAACTTCTTCTAACTAAACTCTCTCAGCTCAACCTATCTTCCTCCTCTTTAAATTGGTTCTCCAGTTACTTATCAAATAGATATCAATCTGTCAAATGGAAAAAGGCCACCTCCTCTTTCCTTACTACCCCAACAGGAGTTCCCCAAGGTTCCATATTAGGTCCTCTCCTCTTCAATATATTCATAAATGACTTCCGTAACTCTATCCCTTTCTCAAATATCATTCAATATGCAGACGATTCTACTATTATCTGCTCTGCAACATCCCTTCCTATGCTACAAAAGCTAACACAAGGTGCATTCTCTATCACAGAACAATGGATGAATCAAATTCACCTTGCACTAAATGCCTAACCAAAATTATGATATTCACTCTCTCAAAAACACCTCTATCATTCTAACACTTTTTCTATCACTAGTCATAACAACACATCTTTGGAATTGGTATCTGAGACCAAATTACTTGGGGTACAAATTGATAATAAGCTTAAATTCAACTCCCACCTACAACTAAATATAAAAACCATCAAAAATTAGGCATGCTCTACAGACATAATCGCTATCTCACACCATCCACTAAAATCACTCTCGCTACCTCATTTCTTATCCCCTCCCTTCTCTATGGAGCTGCACTCTTAACTAACCTTCAATCTTCCCTTAAAACTCAACTTTCCACATGCTACAACAAAATAGCTAAATTCGCTACTAGCCACAAGTCATCTAGTCACCACTGCTCTTCCCTCCACAAACTAAAATGGCTAGAACTATCCAATCATCTCACCTACACTCAACTAACTCTTGCACATAAACTCATTTTCAACCCCTTACTGTGTCCATCCCTATCCTCTGCCTTTAAAATGCACCTACCTAACAGAACACTAAGATCTAACAACCAAAATCTAATAGAATTATACAAACCAAGTCGTCCCTCTGGAAAAAATCTCCTATCCTATGGTCTAGCTCGTCTCTGGAACTCTCTTCCACCACTCATTCATACCATCTCCAGTCACTCTACATTCAAACAATCTCTTCACTCTTACCTATTATCCAAGTGGGAATGCTCCTGTTCTCACCTATTATCCAGGTGGGAATGCTCCTGTTCTCACCTATTATCCAAGTGGGAATGCTCCTGTTCTCATCCGACATAATCTACACCAGCAAACTTATTCTCCACCTCTCTGGCTACTTTCATTCTACCTCCTCTCCTACCACAATCTTTCTCTGCTCGTACTAACTATACATCCTCTCTAAACTGTACCTTTATGTGTCATGTTTTAAAGTTTCATAAAAACAAATAATCCTCTGAATACTATATTAAACAGTTGAAATAATTGTATTCAAACTAAAACCTATTTGTAATCTGATACTAGAACTGTTCTCATACACTAAATTGTATCACTTATACATTTTGTATCTTAACCAAAAACCTATTCAACCTGGTTTCTGGAACTACATTACTTATGTCACTTGTAAATATTGTAATTATAATGTATAACCTATTGTAACTTGTTACTGGAGCTTTTCTCCCCAGGACTCCATTGAAAACGGGTTCATCTTGACCCAATGGACTATCCTGGTAAACCAACTGCAAATAAATAAATAAAATAAATAAATTATCATTTTTAATCTAATATAGGCAATTTATTCCTCAGGGGCATCAGACACTTTATTTTTCGATGAAACCATGAAATATAAAGGTGTTTGCTAGCAGCAACCTCTTCATTAGTTACAGATTTATTTAATGTGGAATTATTTAGATGACTTTTTTACTTCTTCAGATATTGTGCATATTTACTGATAATGGTGGACTGTAGAATTGTGCATATTTACTGATAAAGGTGGACTGTAGAATTGTGCATATTTACTGATAATGGTGGACTGTATAATTGTGCATATTTACTGATAATGGTGGACTGTAGAAGGTTGAGTAGACTTTTATGATGGAAATGTTCTGAACTGGGCAGTTTTGTCATTATGGGTGCATGCATTTTGTTTCATTGTTTACTGGAAAGATGTTCTGAATTGGGCAGTTTTGTCATTACTGGTGCATGCGTTTTGTTTCATAGTTTACTGGAAAAATGTTCAAAACAATAGGAAGGTGTATCAAAGAGCACATGTATGTTTCATATGCAAGGGGCCTATGATTTGAAAACAGCCCAGAATTAATCTTTATCTGCCACTGGTAAAATGTATTTTCTTTGAATGTGGGTTTCAATGCTGTTTCAATGAATGTGAGTTTCAAGGGCAGAGAAGTTTTAATGTTAAGTTTGTTTAGCAGATGTCTTAGTGTTTGTGCTGTAAAATGCAAAATAAAACTTTTAAATGAAGTCCAGATCATCATAGAAGTAAATCAGTATGCACATTAGTGTTTATGGTAAATGGAGTGAAATAGTCAAGTAATGGATCATTGGAATGGCTGCAGGGGGAGGCTCCATTCGATCATGATTTTGTGAGGGGGAAGGTCGGCAAACTTAAAGACAGCCCCAGCTGAACTATACCTCCCAACTGTCCAGATTTTCAAAGAATTAATAGATTTTTGCTTCTTATTTTTGGTTTGTTCCTCATAAAATTTGTGGTTTGCTGGCAAATCATTTAGGAATTAAGTCACTAAATAATGACACACTGAGTTTCAGACTTCATAACCTTCAGAAAAATGCATGCTAAAGTAAGACCTGTTGTTCTATCAACTGTCTCAGTTTATACAAGAGCAATTTTTAGTACTGTTTATATGTTTCCCCAATAGATTTGGCCTTGTTCAGATTTATTGCATTAACAGGTTGAGAGGTACATGCAAATAAATTGCTTTATAGAATTAGGCATAGCCAAACCTCTCAACTGTCCCTGATTTTGGCTCAAAATGTTGCTCTTCCCCCTAATAATCCCTCTGCAAAATAGCAATTTTGGAAGAAAACATGGAGGGTTTACAATTAAGAAATAACTGTAATAATCAGAGTTATAGATTACTTTTATTTCAGAAATGCATGTAGATTCTTTTATTTTGTCAGCTGCTCAAGTTAGCAGTACTAATATCAAAGTGTCCCTTCTTTGACAGGTTCCCAGCTCTATTGTGTGGCTATTTTATATTTTTACATCACATTTTTAGACCATTTTTCATAAAATTGTGGGGTTTTTTGGCAAATTAGTGACAAATCATTAAAGACTGAAGTTAGAAAATACTGACAGACATTTGAGTTTCAGATTTCATACCCTTCAGAAAATTCATACTAATGCAAGACCTGTTCTATTATCTTTCTAAGTTTATAAGAGCAATATTTAAAAATTGTCCTTATTTTTGGGCCTTTGTCCCACTTCTTTGCATGGCTTTGTCCAGATTTCTTGCTCTGAGGTTGAGAGGTATGACAAATGTGTCAGGGCCATCACAGTCAGCCAGAGACATTTCAAATTGTGACATACTTGTTGCACCCCACTCCCCCATGTACTGACTCTGGATGTGTGGAGTAGTTATGCAGTGTAAATGTATAGAGTATCCCCCCCACCCAAGGTAGACAAAAGTACTAGAGTGGCTTTTCATCTGTCCTTGATTTTTGCAGAATAGTCAGGTTTCTGTCATATTTTTTTGTACTGTTGATTTATGCTTATTACTCAAAGTGCCTGTTGCTCTGTGTTTAAGTAGCAATACTTTAATGACCATCAGGTAAGCTTGGCTGAGATTGTAAGATGCAAGTAAGCTTTAATAAGCATACTGTTAAAGAATTGCCAACATTGAAAGCCTTTCTGTTGTTGCCATGTAGAGAATACTTAACTAGATAATGTATAAGCCTTGGGTATTGAAATGCATATGACAGTATTTGTAATAAAGGACAGGATTACATTATTTTAAGAAGCTCATTACACTTGGAGACTTCCAGTCATCTCTGCAGGCTTTACCCGTAAACTAAACAGAATGCCAGTCGTGTGGTCCATAACCTGTACAGTAATACTTTAAGCAATGTATCTTGAGCTTGTTTCTTGTTTGCTTTCCATTTTTTACTTTGATCATGTTTTCCCCATGAAACAAGTAGATAGTTGTCAGGCAGCAGGTCTTTTTTTAGATAAGAAACATTTTTACAAGTGGGGGCATCAGAGATTTCTACTTTCAGCATGTTACTTGGTACTTTAATAAAGCTGAATATAAACTATAATTAGAACTGCAGTGCAAGAAGTGGTTTGAGTTGAGTGCTGCTTGTTTTTCTTATACTTGATTTTGACTTGCATTCCATTAATGTATTTAAAAAGTAATTTATTTTTTCATGCCTCACAACCTTTTTGTTTCCATCTAGATATTAACTAAGCTGTCATGCAGCCAATGCATTGAAATATTTTTATTCTTCTACACTTCATTTTGTCTTGATTGGACTCTCATAATGACGGTTTGGCACCCAGGGCAGTGTATTTAGTTAGTTTTTGTGGTTTTGAGCATAGCTCCTCCCCTTTCTAGTTGGCCACACCCCTTCCCATTGACCCCACCCATTCAGCTGTCTCCTGCAGCCCCCCTTTGATTTGAAGTCACCAGCCACCACTGGATACTAGACTAGCTGGCATTGTGGGACATTTTAAGCCTAGCCAATTTTCCTTTTAAAGGCTATAATGAGACCCCATACCTTGTGTCTCTGAGGTGATCACCTTAACCTTTACACCAACCCCGAACCCTCCCTACTACTTCTATTTTTGCACCATTTTTTCTTTCCACTGCCCAAGCACCTACACCATTCTTTATCTCTGACAACCGCTCACCCTTCTATCTTGGTTTAAAGATACAGTCACTGCGATGTACATTTCCAGTTCTGCACTCAGCATGTCTTTTTTCCTGAGTTATGGAGGACCCTATCCCCAGTATACAGCTAGTTTCTCTGTCAGCTCTCCCACATCCTTCTTATCCTTCTTCCTTATGCAGTGATCCCCTGCCACTGTAGGACACTGGACTCCATATTTCTCTCCTTCATCATCATTCTTGCTGCTGAGCATTACTGACAATATCTCCTCCAACCCCCATCTAGGAATCTCAGTCACCTCCTGGTCCTTCCTGCTACTACTTTAGCTGTCCCCTCTGACAGATCTTTGTGCTTCATGCATTACATGAATCCACTCCTTCCCCTTCCTGGTACCGCACCTTTTCCTATGTCTTACTATGTAAAAGTCTTATAGCCATAACCTGGTCTGTCCCATCATTCTTGCCAAGACTCATAATCCCCTTGTGACTGAGTTTCCAGTCATCAATGCCTGCTTTCCTATTACCACATGGCTCTTGTTCCCTTTAATTCCTACTTTGTGTCATTTGCTGTCTTATCTCACCAGCTCCACCTTTCCCATCATTTTTTCCAGCCTGCACTAGCTGTTTCCATCCTTCTGCTGGAAACAATCCCTTTCTCATCCTCTCTGTACTCTTTGTACAAGCCATTCCCACTTTCATGCCTGTACCATTCATTATTCTGCTGATATTACACCATGTTTTTCCGTAACCATTGTACCTGATTTGGAGGCAGCACTTCAGACAGGTGTAAATATAATATAGTCTGAAACAGTTATAATGTTTATGAGTGACACAAAGAAAAAAGTTCTCTGTAGAGTACAAACTATGCCTTGCTGGATCTACTTCACATGGTCGACATTTCAGAATGTTGACGACCATATGGCCAAGACCATATGATCGATATTCAAAATGTCGACCATTAAATAAAAAAAAAAAAACACAACAAAAACTTACCTTCTCGCTGCTATGCCCCATGCACTCACCCATGGGGGGCTCCCCCATACCCCCTGGAACTTAAATATACCAACTCTGAGACCGCACTACAGTGCAGAAGATGGAAATCTTTCCATACTGCACTGTTCGGAGATGCTGGTTCCGCATGGTCAACATTTCAAATGTTGATCATATGGTCTCGGCCATGTGGTCTTCGACATTCTAAGATGTCTATCATGTGAAGGTGACCCGCCTTGCTACACCCTGGGTTTCTACCCTAGTAATTTTAGTATAATTAACCCAGAGCTACTTGTATTATGAGTATGAATAATCCAGGAGCAGGCAGACATTTACATGTTACCTTGTCCATAAGGGACAAGGGTGGTCATTCACGGCTGAATGTACAGTTTCCTATCCATTCATCTTGATTATGCTTGAAGAGTGTAAGAGATATAGTTTGTTTTACATATCGAGGAGGACAATTCCAGAGAAGTGGTATTCTCTGTGAAAACTATCTCTTCCTCCAGCATTTACTCTTTAAGGTGTAGAAGAGACTGAGATCTCTTAATTGGAAGATTCTGCCACATTTGGACTTGTGGATGTGTAGTAAGTTGGAAAGAATGGAGTCAGTAATTCCATGACTTATCTCATATTGCTGACTATCTGATGTAATTTCTCATGTTGTGCTGTGTTATTGCAAGAGTTATTCCATTTTATTATTTTATTTATTTGCATTTTGTTTACTGGGTTAGTCCCTCTAGTTCAATGGTCTCTTTTCAAGGAATACCTAAGGTGATATTCATATTGTCTAGGGAAATTTGGCCAAGGCACTGAAGAACTTCCCCTATTGTTTTTGATTAAGTGCCATGGGGTCTTTTACATCCACCTGAGCTGCCATCAGATCAGGCAGATGGTACCTGGATTTAATGTCTCATCCGAAAGATGTAGGGACTTTGGCATGTTTCTGGTATTACTGTTCTATATACAACTGTGGTGATAAGTGGTATAAAGCTGTTAAATTATTGTACATATCATCTGTATATAAAATAGTCATTACCTTTTTAAAGTAATATGTTATAAACTTTTGCTGACTTCACCTGGTACATAATGCATTACTTATTTTAAAATGTAGTCAGATAAGCATGAACTGATGAAGTATTAACTGTGTTTATGCTGTTACCATGTTGTTACTAAAAGAAGTTACTTGTTTGCTAAAAGTAATGGTAAACACTGAGATTTCTGATTTGACCAACAAAGAATGAAGAACAACTTCCAGTGCAAATTCAAACAACACCAGTATTTGTTTCTTCAGATTTTACTTCTGTTATAAGCAATGATAGCATAGGTCTCGAGAATGAAGCCATTCTAAATGCTTTGGATTTATTTAGGCAATTCTTCAGAAGTAAAGTTAATATGTAAGTCGGGAAATTTCTTATAAAATGATGAGCAGAACATTTCAGTAAAAATGCATTCAAAATTGCTGGGAAAAATGTAATATACTCATAAAAGATTCATGCCAGCATTTTTTTAAATATCACTGATCTAATTGGTTGAATAGTGGTCCCAGGAGATATTTCGTGGGAAGGTTCTACTTTCATATTTCAAAATACTGGAATACTGAATTTCAGTATCTGGAGATGAGAATCATGAAAGTGCAGTTGTCTGAAACTGCATAATAATGAAAGTGAGTAGGCCGGCTCTTACATAGTTGTGGTGCAGTCTGTAGTGTTTAGTACGGTGTAGTGGTTTCTGGGATTTCGACATGGTAGCCAATGTGTGGTTATGTGCAGAGATTCATGTAGGTGTGCAGTGTGTAAGGGTTTTGGATAGAAATGTGTTATGTTTTAATTTGTCAGGAAGTTTTAGCAGTAGATTGGGGTAGGTAGGTGACAGTGTGTGTGTTTAAGTGTTGAAAGTGGTGATTTTTGTACATGAGCAGAGTGTGTGTGTGTGTTTCTTGCAGGTATAGCTTTGACAGTGTGCAATGGAAATATAGGCCATATAATGGTAGTTTTTTTTTTTGTGGTAGTGCAACCTCGGAGTTGATATATATAAGTAGCATGGGTGTGGGGGGGGGCAGGCCCCACATGAGGGGGGTGCAGGAGGCTAGCCCCCCACTTAAACATAGATTACTAGGGTTTTGTTGGTGTGTGTGTGGGTTGTTTTGGCTTGTGATGATGTATGGAGGAAGGTCATGTTTGTATTTTTGTTTGTATGGTGAAGGGTACATTAAAAAACAATGTCACATACTGGAAATTTGGT
This sequence comes from Protopterus annectens, assembly GCF_019279795.1. Classification (NCBI taxonomy): domain Eukaryota; kingdom Metazoa; phylum Chordata; order Ceratodontiformes; family Protopteridae; genus Protopterus; species Protopterus annectens. The sequence goes on along the minus strand of NC_056733.1, from coordinate 1,486,325,897 downwards.
ATTATGAACTTTCATATAGTGATGTTCATTTTTTAATCTTTCTTTGTAGTGGATTTTTGTGATTCTTGTCTCGAGATACTCACATTCAGTATTTCAGTAGTTCGAGATTTGAAAGTAGAACCTAGTGGGACCCATAGTAGTCCTTTAAAGCATCTGATGTGCTTAATCATATTCTTATGGTAATCCGTCATTAATACTAATTTTTTCCTCTGCAGAGATCCGAGAAGCATTTAAGGTATTTGACCGGGATGGGAATGGCTTCATCTCAAAGCAGGAGCTCGGAATGGCCATGAGATCCCTGGGATACATGCCAAATGAAGTGGAGTTAGAAGTGATCATTCAGCGACTTGATATGGATGGTAAGGAAGCAGCTATTCTTTAATGGCAAGAAGCCATTTATTCCTCTTCTGTACAACATCAAAAAAGTCTTAGTATGTTGTGTTTTATTCAGTTGTACTTGTTTTTACTCTTGTTTTAAGTTAAAAAAAGAGCTACAGATGAATAGCCCACAGCTATGGTATATCATCCTGTCATTATCTATCATCTGTGACTAATAAAAAACATTATGTTTTCTGATGGCCCAGAAAAAGGTCACTCTTTCTGTTAACTAAAGGAGTACAACGCATTGCATGGTTGTAGCATGGTAAGTCTGATGATGAAACTTTAAGATGATGGTAGACTGTAAACTGACTATGATAATGTTACCTTTTGCGGTATTTCGTGGAAGTAGAAATGTAGCTATTTTTAAGATATAACAAACAGTTGATCCATTGTTTTCAGCTTTTTTTTTTTATTTAACTAAATCTAAACCTTCCAACAAAAGGACAGTCTGAATAAAAATGACTAATAAGTAAAGAAATTCAGTGTTATGCTTTTTATTTTTCTTTCAAGGAACAAATAAGCTGTGTCCAAGGCTAAATATTTAAAGTTGACAAGCCAGTAGTTCCCAGTAAACTGGGATGACACATCTTTGAGAAGACACAGCCTGAACCAATATGCAGTTCTAGCCCACTGTAAGTATTAATGACATGGACTGGCCCTAAAGGACAGCATCTCCACAGCTGTAAGCCTAAAGCACAGTCTGGCAGACAGCACTGAGAATTAAGGCTACTGATGATCTGTTTCCTGTAGTCCTGGGTTCAAGTCCCTTTGAGCAAGTCTCTTGCCCGGACAGCACACTGGGGCAATTGGGAAACTGGGCTTGGCTCCTCAATGGTCTTCTGGACCGCAAGCCTAGTAACTACCTATAAACCCTTTTTGGGCAGAAAAAAGGGTAGATTGCAGCAAAAAGCCTTTGAAATACCACAGCTTCTAGTCTTTAAGGTTCTACACAGTATAAATCAAAATAGGGCCAAGTTGTATTTGCTTGTTTTCTTGTTTAAGTTGCAGCCTTGACTTTCAACAGACATTCTGCAATTTAGAACTACAAAATTTCAAATGCAGCATTACCCAATGATGATTTATGCAAACCTATATAGTAGATGCTGACATGCTGTGCTTTATATCAGCCTATATGATGAAATACACTCTACTTGCATTAATGTTCACAGCAAATAGGGACATCACAGTACACATTTCAGATCCCATCATCCAAGCTCTGTTAACAGGTCACTGCATGTTTCAAATCCAGGGTCTTCTAAATCATTCAACATTGCTAAGATGATCATAGCATACATTTTCAGTTTAAAATATTATATTAGTATTTTGATTTGAAACTTGGAGGAACATCATTCATTGGTATGATTAATATGAGTCATTAGACCTCAACTACAAACCATGTATAATTGCCCACTGCTTTCTGTCAGAGAGATAGTGTATTTAGGCATTACTATTACAAAAAAATGTAAATTGCATTATGAGTGGTCAAGTAAAAATTATTTGCCAGTAGTCCACTGAGACTTGCAAACGCAGCTCCAGAGAAATGCTAACAATGTCAAAAAATCCTATCAGATTTGTTAAACAATGTCTCATATCTGAAAAGTGGAGTAGATTAGTATCTATTATTTATTTTTTATTTTATTTTATTTTATTTATAGATTATTGATAGAGATAGTTTCATTAGGTCAATAACCTCTTCTCACAGGAAGAGAGGACATCTTTGTTTCAGATTCTGATTAAATGATGGTAGGTTATGTTACATTTTAGGTGTGCATGAGGCATCTATTTCCACATGAAAATTTTACCAAATGATTTTGAGTACTTGTTCACACTACTGACAAAGTTGTTCAAGCTATGCAATATTGTCCTTCTGTGTACGTTAAAGTATTAGTCAATGGAAATTAAAGTGTAAGGCTTTAATTAAGAATAAGGAATTTAACTTAAATAACCGGTCAAGAGTATTGTTTTTTAAACCGGAAATGTCACCATGCCTGAGAAAAACATGAAAGAAGACATCATGTTTAGTTTGGAATATATTCACTAATGTAATTTCAGATGTATAGCATAACCATTACTGCATCAGCTTGATACTGCAATGAAATTTGTGTTGTATTTGCATTCATTTTCTGAGGGATATGAGGAATTAAATTTAAATGTCTGTCATTATTTAGTGACTTTAATCCACAGTGATTTGACAGAAAGCCATACATTTTATGAAGAAGAGACCAAAAACATGTGACAAAAATCTGGACATTCTGTGAAAATCTGGACAGTTGAGAGGTATAAAAAACTTTTTGCTACAGTGTAAAAGAAGAAATGCCTCTATTAAATAAAAAAATAAAAAATGGTTGGAGGCAGGGTACAGAAATGGGATGTGAATGGCTGGTTTGAGGGGCATGTCATGCATCTGGCCACCTCCTTTGTGTGTAATAAACCAATCACGTACGACTTATTACAATGAAGCTTTTTTTTGCTCTTCATTTGAAGAGCTGAGGGAGGTGGGGCATTGGTTTATAGTACTGGCACAAAACGCTAATTGAACTAGCTACCCTTCTAACTAGTATATCTGGTTTTCTTGCATCTATTTTTGAAATGTTGATATTGGCTAATCCCCTGTGATATGAACCTCTTCACTGTCAATAATGCTTTGTGGTTCTTATTTCCATTGCTTCTCATCTGCATCTATATTTTAGTGTTTGCACAATCCACAATACAACAGTCTTGCCAAATGATTGTGCCTATCAGTATATAAATCCTTAGCATACCTCTCAACTGTCCAGACTTTTGCAGAATGTCCAGATTTTTGCCTCATATTTCTGGTTCATTCATCAAAAAAAATGTGGTTTTCTGCTAAATTACTGAGGACTAAAGTCACTAAATAATGACATACACTTGAGTCTCAGACTTCATATCTCTCAGACAATATGCCAACAAAAAACTGTTATTCTAGCAACTTTCTAAGTTTTTAAGAGCAATATTTAAAATCCGTCCCTAATTTTGGGCCTTTGTCCCCAATTATTTCAGGCTTTGTCCAGATTTCTTGCATTAAGAGGTTGAGAGTTATGATCCTTAGTGCTGACTGTATCACACCTAACAATGAGATCTGCAACTGTTTCCAGTTGTGTTTTACTGAACCTGCATTTATCTGTTTCTCCCACTTTTTCTATACACTTTGAAAATCATTGTAACTGTAGCCCACTGTCTTGGGCCACCATTATGAGCTTTTCATTTTTTGAGTTAAATTAACCTCACCTTAACCATTAATGTATCAAATCTTGGTCAACACATAGTTGTTCTAGAAGTTCTCTGTAATTATTATTATATTTGACTTTCCAGTTTTCTTTCCTTTCCTCTTCTATTGACCCTTTTCTTTGTATTGTTTCTTTCTTTTTTATTTTGGCACTTTCAGTTGCTGTCTAATTTATGCTTACTTCTGGTTTGATTTCCATTCCCTGTCAGTTCTAAAATGTTTCTGCTAAACTAAACAAAAATGTCATCTTACACTTCTCTTCACACTGTGTTTGGATCTAATAGTCGAAAAGGAGAAAGACCTTATTTTTGTGACAGTAGATGTCAAAGAATTTATTTCCTCTATGCCCATTTACAAGATATGGAATGGTTCCATGAGTATCAAATAAAGAGCCTAGACACCAACATGGTTAGCGTAATGAGGACCCTCATGGAACTTATTTTGAAAAATAACTACGCTGTAAATACTACTCTCAAACACAAACAGAGGATAGTTGTCTCAATAGGGGTAGCATGTGCCCCAATTTTTGCCAATATAGTGATGGCATATTGGGAGTACAGCTATGTGTTCCATTCTGGCTATGAGAATGCTCAGGTTTTATATGGTAAATTTTTGGATGACGTTGTCATCTTTTGGAAAGGCATAGAAAGCAGGTTATTAGAATTCCTCCATTATATTAATTACACTACTGATTTTTTGAGGTTTAGCTTGGAAAAATCTGATACTAGTCTTTGCTACTTACATAATGAAATTAGGAAGGACATAGTGAATAAGAAACTTTTATCAAACATTTATAGAAAACTGATCTACTTGGATTCCCTTTTACATTTCAATAGGTTTCACCCCAGACACCAAAAAGCATTGGTTAAAAACTAGTTAGAGTGGCCTGAATGATTTCATTTATAGATAAATTTCAGACTGAGTGTGCTATATTGAAAATTATTTAATGAACAGGGTTATCATGATGATTTTTTACACAAGGTTTCTGTGGATGTTTGTGAAAAATAGACTAGAGGTGTTTATACACCTTTTTTGCGACAAAATTAGAGTGATGGCAATTTAATTATCATGCCCAACAATACAAAACAGAATGAGCAGTATAAATTAGGATGTGCTATACTTTACAACAGTTTGTGAAGTTTTATATAAAAATTGGAAAATATTCAAGGTTAGTGGCGTGAATTTACAGAAGGTGGGAAAGGCCCCCTGTATCATATTCAGGAAGGATTGGTCCTTAACGAATTACATCAAAAGGGCAGAAAAAAATCATATATGAGGGAACAATAGGAAGGGTATGTTTAAATGTGGAAGAAGCAAATATTGCCTGTATACTAATGAAGGAAATTTTACCCTTATCTATACATATGGAAATATATGATGTTCTAAGTATTGTAACTGTTTAATACAGAGACTTATTTATGTAGCTCAATGTAAAAACTGTTCCTCATTTTATATAGGCAAGATGTTTAGAACCTTTAAAGACAGGATTTATGAGCATCTCAGGGACATAAAGAGAAATGGCGAGTGGAATGCTTTATAAAGAGATGTACAAGCATATGAAGGGCAATCATTAGAATTTTTTCCCTTGGCGTCATTGTACATAATATAAAAGGGGTGCCATGGAAGATTTTACTAGAAGTTTGGCAAACAGAATGGCAATTAAAAATCATTGCTGCCCATATTTGGGGTCTTAATGATTCAGTTTCCTTGGCCTGTATACTTAAAATGAACTAAATTAATTTTTAATCATTTCTTATTAGTGAGATGATTACTTTTATAGTCAATGCATTGTATGAGTACATTGGATTTTAATAGTATTCTGTAGTAATTACCATTCCTAATACTGTGTCAGTTATGTCCTGTTGTGGAGATCTGTTTTGAATTGATCAATACATTGTTGAGACCAGTACCCACACACACACACACACACACACACACACACACACACACACACACACATATATATATATATATATATATATATATATATATATATATATATATAATTTAGGGTTGCTGTAATATAAAGGGAGTTTTTCATCAATTATTCTTAGGATGCAGCTGTACTTAGCTGCACGAATTTATGGTGTACTTTACCATTTACTGATTCATCTACTTACATATTTACATATTTTATTTACTGATGTGGTACTCCATTTTTTCATTCTACATATATACATTATGAATTGTTTTTATCAATGAATCTTCTTATACATTGTATATTTGCTTTTATTCAAAGTTTTTAACATATCTATATATATTTCAACATAATTAACTTAGAAGTAAGTATGTGTACAGCTTTAAATATACAAGGCATGTAAGGAATTCCATTGGTGTGGACATATTAAAAGGTAGGAGCTTATGTATTTTATATGAGGAGTTAGTGGTGACTCAGTTTACTCTGAAGAAGTCACACAGACATAAAGGGACGAAAGCGCTTAGTTTGTTGCTATAATAAGGATGTGTTTTTTTTTTCATATACACATTGTCCTGGTGCTGGTTTTTGCCATATGAGGACCTCTGCGGTGTGGCATTTTATTTGCAAGGACTAACTGCAGTGTCGTTCAAGGTCTGGTTCATTTGTTTGGAGTTGTTTTTCTTGGTTGGTACCAATCAACAAAAATGACACACCAGTGAGTAGCAGGAAATAACCAGCAATTCTGCTACACATATTCCCTCACCCTACCTCCAGTACTAGACTCAAATTCTGATGCTCTTTAAAGAGACCCACATACTTGGTAAAGATATTCCACAAACTCCCTCTGTTAGTAAAGAAAGACTATCTCTGAGATTCATTAACGCCTACACAAATTATACACTGTGTACACTGCTCTGACTGAACAGAATGCACAAGCATAACTCACACCTTCTTCCTCCTAATTTTAGTTTTTCTAATAATTCTCTTGCAGTCTTAAGTATAGAGGGTGATTTATAAAGAATACTCCAAATTGTAGACTATATGTACACTCAGTGTAATCTTTCTGACTAGAAAGCACAAAAATGTGATAGGAAAGCTCCTGAATACAGATCATGTATACATAGCGTACACTTAGTGTAGGTGTTAATGAATTTTAAAAATATATTTACTTTCTATACAATAATTGTTTTAATTCATCTCTGTCCTGAGTTATATGACAGTAAAACAATAAAATAATAACAAAGCAATGAGATTTTTACTATAACTACATAAATCTTGTATAGTAGCTTAATCTGAGTGTCCTTTTAATGTTAGCCATATATGGGACACTAACCTATAGAATGAGGTTATACGATCAGCACACTTTGGAGGAGAATTAGGAGGCAACAGTTCTTTGGATTAGACTGCTTACAGTTTTTGAAATACACTAGGAGTAGAAGATGCAGTAGAGTCTGTAGACTTCATGCCTCCATTGGGTTAAGAAAAATTTTAAAAGAATATCAGACACAATAGCATTTGACAGCTCTGGTTCAGGTCTACCCATCTGTCTTTCTGGCAAAATATCTTCACTGAATTCAAGTTTCATGTGATTTCACCAAATGCCTTTGATTTATTTTGTGTTAACAGCACACCTCATGCACAAAATTATCTCAGATACTGCTGAAGGTCCTGAAGGTCCACTGCTGTTTTTATGTGTGATTTCCAATTAAAAGTTTGAGCTAACATTACTGACAAGATAAGTTGCTAGCACTTCTATCATTGCTTGCTTGTGTTGCCTTTCCACAGCAGTTCTGAAGCCTGTGCTTTACTCTTTCATACCAATAATTTAAAAAATGTCATCAGTCTGGATCTCAGCCTTGTTTCGGTCAGTAATAAAGAAGTTGATAAAATCACAGCTTTCAGTGGTTTATTTATATATTCTAGCAATAGTAGTTGAATGTTTGTATTATGTGATGCATCACAATTCTTCCAGATCTTTTTATGGTATGTATCATATATTGTACTTGCCTATCATACTGGGGATTTTTTAGACTCCCAGTGATGTGTTTAAACTTACAGGTTCTAGGAAAAAGATATCAGATCTCTTCACATTAATATTACTTGCTGTGGAATATCCTGTCTTGCTAGCTCTGATTTATGTATATTTATAAGTAGTAATAGTAATTACATCTTTCAGCTGAACAACATTAACACCTAACAAAAACCTTCGACTGTTACACTGTCTCAATCAGTGCCTATAATGCGTGAGCATAATGATGCAATTCATGAGGCATGAGTTCCTGTACACTTTCTGTGCATACCACAAACTAAAGTGTTTTGCATCTTCAGTTCTGTAAGGTCCGTTTAGGCCACTACACTACATCTCTTGCACTTTATTTGCACTTTTATATTAACCAGTGAAACTCATGGATTTTCTGAAGGATCTAATTTCTCTGTTCTGATGGAATTATGCCTTTAATTTTCATCGTTGTTAGTAACCCTTGAATACAATACATCTCTCCCTTACAGGTCTAATATGACTGAGTCAATGTATGCCAGTGCTTTGGATTACATTGGCAACATGACGTAATGGCATCTTCCAGCAGCTACATTTCCAGATCTTCTCTGGTATTTATCTTCACATGCTGTAGGTTCTCAAGCACCTGTGGAAGTTGTGTTGTGAACTGAAGAACTTGCAGACTTAATTTTGGCAAATATTATTTGCAATAATTTAGATAAGCTGCACTTACTGGTTGAGCAACATGCATCAGTTTGCTCACTTCACACTTTACTTTGGCATTGTATTTCTGAAGCATTAAAAACATCCTTTGCAACTTTACAGGTTCTTTTTCCAATGAATTTCTGTAGACTCATACTAAGGTTTATAATCTGTCACCAGTGCATAATCATATCATTTATGACAACAAAAGCCTATTGAAAGTATTTTTACTTTACCAGTATGTGTATTTTTGTCTAGTATTTTTGTTAAATCTGCTTAGATATGCATTACAAGCTAGAAAACAATCAAAAGTTTGTTGTCCAGTTTATATAAAATGGTTACAGCAGAGCTAGACTCAAAACAAGCAGTGACATTTTATTTTTATGTGACAATTTAAAAGTTTCTATAAAACAATGATAGCATATTCACCTTGTTGCAGGCTCTATGTGAGTGCCTTATTTGCATTTGGAGTACACAGAAAAAAAACCTTCAGTGACAGCTACACTCTAAACACAATCTTCCCTTATCAAAGAATATACTTTCCTCCCTAGAAAACACATTCCCATTTTCTATTCTGTTTTTCTATGCATTTTTTTCTACTGGTATTCAGATTTCTCAGGGTATACTGGGTTCAGAGGTGAATTAAGTGCTTCTTGTGCCCTGGGCTATTTTCATACCATGACCTCCCCACGCACATTTTCAGACCGTGTGTAAATGCATGTGTTCTTTTGGATTCACCATCCTCATTGTTTTAAATTATATTTTTGTTGACTGCAGAGACATTAATTAGAGTGTATTTTAAATTTGTAGTTTTGAACACTTTTTCTAGTAAACAGTGAAACAATGCATATTAACAAATAATGCCAAAAGTAGTCATTTCAGAACATTTCAGCCATAAAATGTCACAAAAATTGTTGTCATTTTAATCTACCAATATCTGTAGTCATCAATTACAGCCTGATTATGATAAAAATGGTAACAGTAATTTTTTTTCCATTTTGCCTTAAATAAATACATATTAAACCTGCAAAGACAGACAAAATGACTTTTTAATTTTTTCAACTCAGCAGGGTTAGTCATTTTTATCCACAGACACCCCAAAACCCAGCAATTATTGTTACGTTGTTGGATGGATCCTTCTCGGATATCTATTTCAAAAATTAAGAAACATAATAATGACCCAAGTAACATATTTCAAATTTGTTTCACACAAACACACAACAGCCATAGTAAAGTAGTACAACTTAATTGAAACACCTACACATACACATTAGTCCTGCAAAGCCAGATTAAAGACTGTTTAAAATGAAAAGAGCATAAAGTATTTTCATCCATAGATAGAAACCAGAGATTATAGCCACTTTTTAGACTACGCACACCCCTTATTGTTATGAAGAAATAAATTACATGTACTTTATTGGTAGCTTTGGCTGAACTACATGAAACTGTAAAAAGATCACTAGCATCACACTATAAAATCCAGCCATGTATAGCACAGTTTAAATGGAAGAGTATTTATGACAAACGCATTAGAAATATTAACCAACAACATATGCTAAGCCAATATGCACAATCTCTGCATAAGTAAAAGTCGCCTGAATAATTTCACACTAAAAAGAACCATTACTAATGCAGATATTGCTGCCTACAAACAACTTTACTTTTCAGTGTTTCATCTACAAATGCAGTACCTACCACCCACAAAGAATAAATGGCCTATGTTGCTTTAAAATATTGGTGTGTTGATGATGTTGCCATAGTAATTCCTTAAGTAGAAAGGTGTGCAAAACAAAAACACAGTTTAATAATTAGTTACTTTGCCTGCAGTCTTCGAGACCATTTAGGAATCTGGTTAACTAAGGAATCTGGTTAACTCACTTGCTTAAGATCACACAGCAGGTAAATAAAAATGGAAAGTTTTAAACCATGCACATTTGGCACTAGAAGTAGCTCATTAACATGTATGAGGTTTAGTTCTCTGCACTAACTGCCAGACAAAGTAAAAGCTTTTAAATAAATGCAGACATCCTTTACAGTCTGATCTTGTAGATAATACTGTATCACGGCAATATGTAATAGTGACTGCTTAATGTATGCGGAGGATTAGATGGTTCTGATCATCACCTCTAATAATGCAGACTATGTGACCTGGCAAATGTCATCCCCTTAACACTTGCTTCAGACAATAAAGAAGGGAATACAAAACTATATTACTAAAATGCAACATGTTTAGACTAGATTACACAGTCTAGGTCTATTAATGAATTAATTCATTCTTTACTACAATTAATAAAGCAAAATAATTAAAAGCAGTATAGATCCTGCAGTAGATTTTGTTCAGCAATCCACAAGTCATACAAAGTCAGAAATATTACTGCAGACAACAAACTGGTATTTCATTATTTTATTTTGTTGGAGGGGTGCTCACATATTTGCAAGATACCTAAATGTCATTTCAAGAACAGCAATAACTTCTGACATTATTCTGTATAGGTGAAAGGGCTCAAACCCTGTAGTTTTGGCTATAAGAAACAGTGATAATACCATATTGTTGCACCATATGCCTGCAGAGTCAAGACATCAGGATTGTGATCAAATGTGGCCTATGCAGGGTACTGAACTAGGCACCGACCAGCCAAACCAATATCCCATTACTTAGCTGTCTGTCCTTAATTGCCATAAAACACTGCTCAAACATGTCAGTGTACATTCTATTTTCTTCATTAATTTTATAATAATCACAGATATTTGGATTTTATTTAAAAGTTTAATTTCAAATTTTACAACAAAAGCACTGATAGGCATTTTCCAAACAAAATACTCTCACACTGAAAACAGACTTAGCATGGGAAACAGTAAACATCTCTTTTGAAATTTACATTTAGTGAAACCTTAATTAGCTAGCTATTAAGCTACAAGATACAAGCTGGGATTCATAATCAGACAGCATATACTGAAGCATTAATGTCCAGCTGTGTGAAGGGTGCAAGAATTCAAAAGAAAAATGTGTAATGCATTTGCTAACACCCTGACGCAGCCCACAAGACACAAGTGTACCTTTTCAGGAACAGCCCAGGAGTACTCTCTGGTGAAGTAACTTGGATAGAGTCACACAGAAGACAAACTAAGACTGAGGGAATCATACCTTTTACTACAGGAAGTAGCCCTTTAATATCATCACTAATGCTAGACAAACTGTTGTAGCCAAACACTGTGCATTTCGCACATGCGTGCCTACAAAACCAAGCTAAATTAAAAATGGATTCATAATTAAAATATTAGCATTAAACAAACAGACTTCATGCTGTCCAATTTATTCACAACCAAATAACAAACACCCTGCCCACATTCAACAAATCAAGGAAACCAAGTATTGCATCCAAATAACATGGCTCATTTTGATGATACCCTGTAATTTTGGCTACAGAAAGCAGTGAATAAATATCACCCAGAACTCAAATGACTAGCATTATTAACTGTACACCTCAGTGACTTTTATCTTTCAATGATTTATCAGGAAATGAAGAACTTTGTGAATATCTGTCAGTTAGTGCAAATAATTAAGGCTCTAAGTTCTTAATGAGCATCTCCCTGTACTCAAGGATGCAGGGTTTGATTCTTTCTACCTCCATCTACCTTCTGTGTGACTCTGAGCAAGTCAGTTAACCAGACAGTGTTCAATGATTCAAAATAGATCACAAAGATGTTTAGCATGAAGAAGTCTTAAAGACTAACTAATTTTATCACCTGGAAATCCGTAGACATGCACATGAACATGTAGACATGCACACACACGCTCTTACTTGTACAAGGGAGATCTTTACCATTCCCAGGATCGACACTCCAGCAAATCCATTGAAATAAAGCAGCCATTGCAATCTCCATACCATAGTGATTCCCCAGCCCAATGGTCGCTCAGTGAAACCTTTTCTTCATTCAGTAAAACACCCAGATTAGTGATTCAAATGCTGCAAGTGTTATCAAAGTAGCCAGCTCCTTCCTGTGCTCACGGTTAACTTCCTGTACTGTTCATATACTTCCTGTACTGCAGAAACTAGGACTGGTCCCTCCATGGAAAAGAGAAAGACAGATACTTTTGGTCATGCTATAGGCACAAATGTAAAATTGTTTTGTTGGCTGGCCATGGGCTTCTTCTGAATCTGTGGGCCTTATGTGACCACCTATTTCATCTCTGTTATAATCTGTCACTAACAGGGTTTCACAAAATGCTTCTACACTTGCTTTCAGCATTTATTTCACTAACTTTTCTATCATATACTGACTATCCCATTTAAGAGTAATTTCTGAGCACAGAGGATTATGATCATGCCTCAGTTATAGCCAGTTTGTTATATACTCAAGAAATTAATTTCACGAAATTCGCTCTCTAGGTGAAATTCTTTGGATCCATTTTGAGAACACATAAACTGAAATTATTTTCAGAGATCATAATTCTTTGCATATACATGAACAGTTTTAGCTGGCCAGATGTATTACCAATTAAAAAAAAATTGGAGCCCAAAGTGTGTAAGAAGCACAGCTGTCAGCCTTTTACTTCCTGACTAAGTAAATAAGTAAAAAATAATCAAGGCAAAAGCCATAAATCAGGGGCACATCAAATTATTTTCTTTTTTGACTTTAAAAGTCTGATAGGATAAGAACATTTAAATTAGCACGCAGCTTCTGAAAAAAATTATGTCTCTAAATATAAATGTTTTTCTAATTTGTTAACATCTTTTTGCACAATACCACCAACTTTAAAAAGGACAGAATAACATTATGAGCTACCATCAGGATCAGGTGGGACTTATCCTGGCACTATTTATAGATATTGGTTGATAAGATATGCACTCCAGTTCCTGACACTGTGTGTTTGGCAATGAAAAGTGTGTTACAGCTTTAAATGCTGTCAGTAGGTTTCCATAGACCTAAATAAACTGATGCCTGTGTTACAATATGAGGCTTATTGGTAGCAGAGAGGTACATATGCAAGAACCTCACTAGAGCGAGCTTGTTGTAGTGAAGTTTGTACTAGATCTTGGAGCATAATAGCACACTCCATGTATTCCACCGATTTTATTATCAGCAGCCACTTAAGTATGGGCTTGTCATAACTTGTGCTTGGCAGTCAGCTAATGCTAGATGAGGGTGCATGTTCTCTCAGAATCTGTCTCAGGCACAGCTCCTGATGACATATATGTATTAATTTTATACATGCAGCTAACACCAAACACATTTCTTTTCAAGTGCTGATAGTGGAAGCATTTTTTGGATCTAGCTGATAAGCAAATTTCAGTATCTCAGATTAAGCAGCAAAGAACAAGAACAGCATTTTGTTATCCCTGGAGATAAAGACAGAATATTTAAGTACCAAGGTTCAGTACTTTTTCATGTCTACAATGCAAAGCATTGACATTTTTGTGAATAAAAACATATATAATTCTAATAAATGGCAGTATTTTACTGCTTATTAAAAAGACTAGTTTACTGCATTATGAGATTTTTTTTCTATAAAGTCATAATATGTTGTTTGTATTGTGTATTGTCAAGTTGTTTCTTACTGATTATAGAACATGGTATTTGTTTGCATATTTACACACATATTTCAGATTTTTTTGTTACTGAGGATTGCTTGTCTGTGACAAATAAAAGTTTGCTGCTTTGGAGCACTACCTGGGTTTCATGATTTTTGAAAATTATTGTGACTGAGCTCATCAACGAAGTTTTAAGACCACTAGTTTGTGTGTTTTTTATTTATTTATTTTTTGTTGCATATTTCTATTGCAGAAGTCATTGCATTGATTGCTATGGCTACGTACCACTGACAGACAGTGCATAACAAGGTAAGGGGGTTGTTGTAACAGTATAACAAATGCTGAGTGGATAGGAGGTAGTTGGAAGAAGAGAAGCTGGGAAAACATGACTAATAAAAATACTGGGAGGCAGACCCTTGGGATGGAGACAGGATTTGGGTGAAGAAGGAGATAATATATGATTTCAATCAACACAACAGGCAATAAGTGAGTGACTGGAGCAAAATAAGATTTATAAAAACAAATAACTGAAGGTGCACAGACCAAAATAACTATAAAAACTCATTTAGAACAAAGGTTTTGTGCTTTCATCCCTAAGTACATGGGACTTCTTTATTACCAAGCTATTAGTTTTGATGTCACTTCCTTTTGTACTGCAAAACAATACATCATTAAAACAAGTTCAATCAATGCCACTTATAAGCTTAAAGATTTAGCTCTCTAAAGACAAAACCATCAAAAACCAATACTATAGGAAACAGGATATCCATACGTTTACTGTATTAAACTTATTTTTCTGAGCCTTCAATAGAAATTATTTTTAGACTTTTACTGTTTGTGAAAAGTGTTTGTATGGAAATGGAGTTCATGTCTACTGCAAGAAGTCTTAATGCTATAATCAGTATAGTAATTAATACAGGAAGAGGGCATATACTTTGAATTAATGTGTAGCATATTCCCTGGTAAATAAATTCTTACTAGCATTTGGCATGGTATGTAATGATATGCTTGCTTTTTCCCAAAGTGGAAATTAATATGGTTATGTGGGGATATGACTAGAGTATTATTGGTGGAGCTGGTTTTAGGATTGGGCATATACAAGTAATAATACCCACTACGTTGGTCATTATTATGGAATAACAGACCACCAAGAGGTGTTATGTGGCATCTGTAAAAGGTCTGGATTTTTTCAATAAAGCATATCTAGAAGAACATTACTACATTTAGAAAATAACCATTATGAGATTTTTTTTCCAGATTATGTTTAATGGACATTTTGATGTAAAAATAGCCACATCTGAAGTTATGAGTTGTCTGCAGTGTTTACATTTAAACTTGTTGTTTAAACATTTTTAAAACATCAGCAAAGTAAACTGGGAGCCTCTTCAAGCAGCAGTCCACATGAATAATCTCCAAAACTAGACTGGAAAAAAAAACAGACAAGAATGAACCAATGGACCAGAAAAAAGTTGAGTCAATGGACCAGAAAAAAAAGGTTTAAAGCATGCAGAGACATTGTCATCACAACATACAGATAGACTTGGAAAATGTCTCTTGGTCAGATGTACAAAGCTCACTGAAATAGTTAGCATGGAGGCAGTTCAACTGTGCCTGCAGCTGTAAGGACACCTTTTCATGTGGTCAGATATCTACTTCACTAAAGACTGACATTCCATTCAATGCAGCTCAGAACTGAAATTGACTGAGCTGTTTTGCCTTGCTAAGTACAGATATTTTCATTACTGCTATCTATTTATTTTCATCTATATGCTTTTCCCTACTGTACACTGGCCGCCAAGCCTTTCTGCATTACCCACACCCAATCATTCCCCATCATACGTATTCCCCAGTGAGGATGAGAATGGTATAGGGAGGCCATCATACCGGTTGCCCCAGAATGGTTTGTGCCCTCACTGGCATCCCTAACAATGAGGAGACAGTTTTCTAGTAGAAGCCCTAACCATGCCCAACCAAGTGGCAGATAAGTGGCCTACATCATGTCAGGAGCTACTATACCTTCACATTTTATGTGGACTATCACTTTCATGACTTGGTAGACAAATGCCTGCACCTAAGATGTCCTTGGGAGGTCACCCCTCCTGCCAGGGATTCTGGCATTAGACAGTGCCAGTCTGCCCTCTGTTCCTTATGTGTAGGCATGCTCAGCCTTCGTATGCCTGTTACAGCAGACACATAAGCCACTGACCAAACACAGGTCAATAGGGCTGCAGTCAGGT
This sequence comes from Protopterus annectens, assembly GCF_019279795.1. NCBI lineage: Eukaryota > Metazoa > Chordata > Ceratodontiformes > Protopteridae > Protopterus > Protopterus annectens. Next base: position 1,486,309,882 of record NC_056733.1, on the reverse strand, counting down.
CTTTATCCCTCTATGCAAATGGAGCTAGCTTTTGATGCTGGCATCTATTCAGTGTTTCATTGAACTTTTGTGCTTTTACTTCAGTCAGCTTACAGGTCTTTAGCCTAATCTTTGCTGAACTTAGAGATTTCACTGACCACTGCTTGAGGCTGATGTGGCTAACAGTGGTTTATGTTGTGGACCAACTGTTTCACTGCGAATGAATTTGCACTCTTTGATTCTACCCTGATTTCCTTTCCTTACTATGAAGAACTTGACCTGAGTTGCATGTTGAACAGTCTTGTAAGTTATCTTTTCTTTTGATAGTTTATCTTGATAAACCATGTGTTGGCTACCATCAAGCAAATTGACAGACAGAAGTCAAGAATAGCCTCTCCTTCTTTTTTTCTTTTGGCCAGCCTGTGACATCCGTCCTCTGGGTCAGTAATCAAGGAGACTGAATCCTCACCAATGACACTGGTGGGGGATGTTTACTTAGAATAAAGAAATATACACACATTATTTCCATATGCAGCTCTTTGCACCAAGCACAATTTCCCTTAAGACCACACAGGGAACACACTCAGCCAGGGCTCTGGGTTTCCCTCTCTTTCTCTCCAGGCCCCCAATAAGACTCCCCATAGCTATAGGGTTGAATCTTCAGCTGAGTGTCCTAAGCCAAGCCCTCCACCACCCTCTGTGTGAAACCAATGCTCTGCACCCCTTCTTCAAGCAGCTGACACATTTACACTCTTTGAGATGTGATTTTCACACACACACACACACACACACACACACACACACACACACACACACACACACACACACACACACACAAACACATACACACATACATACACACACACACACACACACACACACACACACACACACACACACACACACACACACACACACACACACACACACACACACACACACACACACACACACACACACACACACACCTGGGAAAGCCTGGCACACATTTACTAACTATGCCCCTCTGCCCAGATTATAAGGTAGATACTGACATTCCAAAGCCAAGCTACTCTAAGGGTCTTACAAGGAAACCTAATTATACTGAGTAAAATTAATACTAATACAAACGCTAACATCTGACAAATGCAGAAAGGCTTTCAGAAGTGGCCACAGTGTCACCAGATAAATGTAAGTATTCTCAAAGAGAATGTTGGTTTATTTGTTTGCAAAATACTTTACTGCCTGAGCCAGGATTACAGTCTATGCCATTTTGCTCGTGTTAATGTATGCATTCAGTACCTGTGATTCAAGAACAAGTGTACTGCCTCCCTCCTGTACTTTTCCTTTGATTGTAGGTGCATTTCATCTCACCTTCTATCTCACTGCCCTCTTGCTATCTCTCCTATAACCCTATCCATCCAGTCAAGTACTCATTAGTTTCCTCTTGTCTTTCCTTTGTTTCCTTTATCCATCTCTGGTTTGTATTACTCATTACCTTCCCACTACTTACCTTAGCACCTTTTGTTTGTTTTAGAGCTTGAAACACCAGTACTACTACCTGTGTTACCCCCACAGTGCCACCATTTACCTCTAATATTGGGCTGCAGACATTCCTGACATCCCTCCAAATACATTCAGAGACGTGTTTCACTATAACTTATAGTGTAGCTGTCTGCATTCAGCTTTCAGCTATTTTGTTTCTGATTTCTAAATGTTTTGGGTGACTTCTAGGGCTAGCACACTAGCGGCTTGACCAACCTGAAAATGCCTTTCCCTGTAGCTGCTCCTTCCTTCCTCCCCATAGACTACTTTCCCATAGCTATTTCCCAACCCCGGTGTTTTAACCACTTAAACCACTAGATAACAGCAAATGTATGCAGTATTTTAAGCTAAAGGAACAAGAAGCTAACTGAATAAAGTGTGGAAAAGGTGATTGTTTTTGGCAGGACTCTTGCATCTTCCAGTGGGGGTTGGCCCCACTCCATTTGCCCTCGCTATGCTTGGGCTCACTTTGTTCCCCTACCCTACCCCCATTCCCACCAACCCCCCCACATCAATTTCATTTATACCTAACCTTGCCACACCTACCACCAATCATACTCCTCCACCTCACAATTCCTCCCACTGTTCCCAACCTATCATTTCTCACACCACACCCTCATAAATACCACTTCCCACTATACCACACACCCCTATCTCCAATCATACCATTCCACCTACATACTCCTCCCATCACCAATTCTCCTCTTGCACTCACTCCTCTATTCCCAACTCAACTCCCTCCTTTACCTCACCTCACTTCATCCCTTCCAGACTTTCAGTATATAATTCACTTTTCCTTCAGTTACACATCCTAAACTCCCATAACCTACTACTCCCTACCTATTCACACCCTCTAACCCACTCTCAACATCTTACACCTTAGCATCATAGCTACATAACCCCAACTATGTCTCTTCTTTTCAACATCTTCTGTCTCACATTCACTCTCCAATTCTGTCTCTTGCTTACACTAATTTCATATCATACTACCTTTCTTCCATCACCTCCCTCCCCCACTCCATCAGCTCACTATCACATCTCACATAGCTACACAACTATCTGCTCTAGCTTATATCCCAATAATCCTATACTACAAAAGAAATTCATTCTGCTCCCCACACAAAAGAGCATTATGTCTCACCAAGATCACAAACCTATCAACTACTCTAAAAAATGCCCCTTCCTACCTACTTCTCTGTAAATTAACCCTCTGTGGTGATATACACCCTAATCTAGGCCCAACAACCCCATCTCATAACTCTCCCTGCTACTCAAAATGTCTAACTTTTACCACTCTTAATCTCCAAAGCGTTAGGAACAAGATTCCCCACCTGCATGCATGGCAAGCCAACACAAACCTGACTTCACTGCCCTCACTGAAACCTGGCTAAAGCCAAATATCACAGATTCCGAGATCCTTCCACCAAACTTCTGCTGCCTCAGATCAGACAGACTCCATAAAAAGGCTGTGGTGTTGCTTTACTATACCCAAGCAACTATACAGTCAATCCTTACTCTAAGCCTATTCCTCCAATTCCCCTCTGCTGTGCTATTAGTTACCTTCCTTAAACTTAATAAAAGCAAAAGCCTCTGCATTATAGTTATATACATTCCCCCAGGTAACAACTGCCCTATTTTAGAAGATATTCTAGCTTGGACAACCCTCAATATACAAAATGAAATTATTATTCTAGGCAACGTCAATATCAATTGGCTAGACATCACCATTAAACACTCCTCTACATATGTCAACCTCTATATGTACTCCCAACTTATTTCTGATGTTACCAGACCACACAAAAGCAATAATAAAGGGTCTACCTTGGACTGGATACTGGTTTCTGAACCCGACAATATCTCCTCCGCAGGCGCTCTCCCAGACAGTATCAGCGACCAGTGTCCCACATTCATTACAAGGAAGCCACCTCTACATCTAGCCCCCACCAATATAGATATTCCCATGATTTGACTAATTTCTCCCATTATACCCTGAATGACGTACTTCAAAAAATAAACTGAAGCCCACTAAAATCTCTTCCACTCAATGAAGCTGTAGAATTCTTTAATTCTACATTTCTACAAACCCTAAATAGTCTTGTTCCCCTCAGACTCAAAAGAGTCAAATCTAAGCATGCCTGCTGGCTATCTAAAGCCACAAAGCAACTCATGTCCACCAGGGATAGTGCATGGAAAACCTGGCAAAAAGATAAAACATCCATCAACCTCAATCATTACAAACATCTTCGAAATCAAACCAAACGTTTAGTTACCAAAGATAAACAACAACACTTCCTATCTATGCAAGACCAGAGTAAACAAAATCTCCAAAAATTCTGGGGAACCATTAATTCCCTACTCCACCCAGGCACTAATAACACTCCACTCTCTAACCCAGATAAAACCTCCTCTGAGCTAGCGATACTCTTCAATACATATTTTATTGATACTATCACTAAATTTACAACCTCCTTCCCACCTATCAACCCTGACATTACTGAACCCCCACCAACTCACAATCCTTCAACCCCCCTACCCTACTTCACTCTATCATGCATTCCTACATCCATCATCCACAAACACCTCCTCAAACTAAAATCTTGTACAAATGCTCCTGATAACTTACCCTCAGAATACCTAAAACTAGCTGCCCCTTCCATTGCCTACCCTGTCAGCATCCTACTCAATAGGTCAGTTCAAGAATCCTGCATTCCAGACATCTGGAAGAAAGCATTTGTCTTCCCTTTGCAGAAAGGCAGCAATAACTCTGACATCACAAACTTCCACCCCATAGCCATACTCTCCCCCATCTCAAAAATATTTGAAAAATGTATCCACACTCAGCTCATAGATCACTTAGTTAAACACCAATTACTTTCTCCCACTCAACACAGATTCAGACCCGGCCATAGTACCAACACTGCCCTTATTTCCTTCTTAGATACAGTCAATAAAGCTCATGATGTTGGCTCCTTAGTCTCAGCTCACATTCTCTACTAATTACCATTCTCTCCAACCTAGGATTATCCCCCCTTACCCTTTAATGGTTTAGTGGGTGATGGTGCTGCGGTAGCGTTGTCGCCTCACAGTAAGACGTCGTCCTGTTTGATTCTCAGCTAAGGCGTCTTCTGTGTGGAGGCATACGTGAATGGGCATACATTCGTTGAAGGTTGTGCATCAGGCCTGGCAAGTCGGTACGTAAAAATCTACTGCCAATCATTAGCGGACCAGAGTTCCGCTGTGGCGACCCCTAACCGGGAAAAGCCGAAAGATACAACAACCCTTTAATGGTTTACCAATTACCTCAATAATAGACAGCAATTCACCAAATGGCAACACTCCTCCTCCCCCTTCATTCCTACAAATACAGGTGTCACCAGGGTTCTATACTGTGTCCCCTCCTTTTCAGCACATTCATCAACAACTTCCATCAAACTCTAACAGATAGCTCCATCATCCAGAATGCTGATGACTCAACTATAATCTGTTCATCTAAATCTCTCACCAAATTACTGCATCTGACCCAAGAAGCATTCAACTTGACTGAGATCTGGATGTCCAAAAACACCTAGCCCTTAACCCCCAAAAATCTAAGCTCTTAATATTTACCCCTCAAAAACTAGCCATATTGACAAATCTCAGTTTACTGTTGCCTCTCAAAATAACACTGTCTTAGAAGTTGTCCCTAGTACAAAACTGCTAGGAGTTATTATCAACAACAATTTAACTTTTGATCTTCATATCCACAGTAAATTAATAGAACACATCAAAAGCAGGGTGCCCTATACAGGCGTAACTACTTCCTCAGCCTTTCCACCAAAAAGGCCCTAGCCTCTTCATTTCTTCTCCCCCCTACTCTGCCCCCATCTTCACCAACCTACAATCCTCCCTAAAAAGTAAACTTGACTCCTGCTACAATAAAATCACCAAATTTGCTACAAACTCTAAATACTCCACACACCACTGCTCTTCTCTGCAACAACTTAATTGGCTAGAATCTCCCCACCACCTCACATACCTACAATTAACTACAGCACACAAGTTAATCTTCCAACTAGAAAGCTGCCCTTCCCTGTCATCCTTACTGACCACATACCACCCCACTCACCCCCTCAGGTCAGAAAACAAAATGTTGCTGTCTGTAGTGAAACCCAAACTCTCAGCTGGCAAAATGCTATATTCCTATGCCATCTCCAAGCTATGGAACACTCTTCCTCCCTCTCTCAGAATGATCAGCAATCCACCCTTCTTCAAAAAATCCTTAAAATTGCATCTCTTCTCTCAATGGATATGCTCCTGATCCCTACCAAACACCTAAACACCTAATCTCCCATGTGAAGGCCCTATATCTACCTACCTCCATAAATTTCCACCTCTTCTCTTCTATTTCCCTCCTGCTTCTCTCTCCCACCTATTTCACACTTCCATCTCAATCCTTTTACTCCTGCTAGGTATTTGAATATCTGCAACCCTGTGCTTCTAGCCTCATACTACTATATACCCCTATCCTGCACATACCCCATAAATGTCCTTATCTCCCTTTCCTGCTCACTACTATCTGTTTACTTTGCCATATCTACCATCTCACCTTTCCACTTTCTCCATTTGCCACATATCTACCTCCCACTTTACATCCATCCCATGCACTTCCTTTCTCTCTAACACACTAACACCTTTGATAGAAGTTAATATGCTAATAGATGATGTGCATTAGAAGTTAATATGCTAATAGTTGATGTGCATAATCTCTGTTACACATATGCTGTTGACAATTGCTTTGCAAATATTTTCTATGTATCAACATTGTTCATTTGTATTTTATTGTCTATTGTATACAATTTTGCTTTGCTATGTATATTGTGGAGCTTTTCTCCCCGGGCCTCTATGAAAATGGGCTCTTCTTAGCCCCAGTGGACTTTCCCTGTCAACAAATGCAATAAATAAATATATAAATAAATACATAAATATTCTCTAAAGGACCAGCCACAATGAAATGTTTAAATATATTTAATAATAAATAATAAAAGAACATGAAAATACTAAATATCTATTTATAATAAACACCAGAGTTTCAATCATGGCAAATATTAAAATAACAGAGATGAATAGATTCACACAGATACAGAAAAACTGTACTTAACTGCTCACTATATTTTGCTGACTGATCTAAAGAATTACTATTCCCTGGTTACTTACTAAAGCAAGGCAATATGAAGTGGGTGAGTGATCCTTCTATGTCAGGTTTCAAAAAAAGGCTGCACTGAGACTTCTGTCCTATTTAGTATTAAAACATCATTTTAGTGCTGGATTACATAATGACATCACATCCATCTGGCAATCTGATTTCTGGTTCCCATACTACTGCCCTTTACTAGAAGATTAACCAGAATCTTGCACATATGTGTTACCATACACACAGGTAGAGCTTTGCTAAGATGTGTTATAGCATCTGGAATCTACAAAACCATTTCAACACTTCTACCCCTCCAGGGTAGCAATTAGTTCCCTTTTAAGGACAATACATCAGGATTCCTAGCCCTTGTTTTTACAGACATTTCATCTCTGGCTGCACTCAGAACTGTAAGATGCAATCTTTATGGCCTACTAGGTAATTTAATTTCAGACTATTTTTCAAAATTAGCTGGACTGAGATTAACCTCTTCTCTTCCAGTATTCCCTGTTACAATATATTAATTTCTACAGTTACAATACAGTCTGACATACAGGTGTATTTTGTTTTCTGCCCAGCAGGACCCAGAAGCAACTTCACAAATACATTTTCCACACAAGCACCTGTACAAATTAGTTTGATATACAAACAACATAGAATTCTTTACACAACTACAGCTAGCTATGCTGGCATATGTTACACATCCACTGCCCTACTTCTCCCGTCAAAGCTGGCAATACCTCACAATGTCATACCACCCATGTGCTCTCAGACAGTTCTCATATTCTGTTCTTTCTGTCTGTCCCAATGTGAGGATTCAGGTTTCCCATTGCCACCACCAACTCATGCTGTCCTACTTTATCTAGTTGGCCCTGTAGCTACTTGTTGAATGTATAGGTTTCCTCACCATCACAACCCTGCTGTGTGGTATAGACTAAGTTTTTAAATACTGACCTATCCTTACACTGGAGTCTGATTGTCATATTTCTTTCACTAATTATGATAAGATTCCCCCACTGTATTCAGAAGACTATTCCTCAGCACAATTCACTCATAAGTTGTTGTCTGTTCTCCCTGTGTGTAGTAGATTCTGGATCCTAAGCCAAGTGACTTTTCCTTAATGTCCTTCCTCCTTGTCTTTGGATGCACTGTGTGTCTAGTCTTCTCCTACCATCATGTCTTCCACTTCAACATGCATCCTGCCATTGAAAGTATATTCAGTGCAGCAATCCTTAGTTTATGTTTGGTAGGTTGTTTGGTTTTAATTACAACTTTTGCTCAACAGAACTATCTCAGGTAATGCAGAATACGCACCTGGACACTGGCTGGTCAATAGCCCTTATTAACACATGGCTGCAGGGCTTTAGAGTGGACAAACAGTGACTAATAGTGGCAGATAGACCCCCCACCCACTATTAACATGAGCCCCTGGCATAGGCCAGGTCCTCAATCCACTTAGCCCTTAGAAATACCAATGCTTATTTTGGGCAACATTAGTTCACATGACAAAAACACCTACAGTCAATGTTTACACTGTTGTGTGTATAACCCTAACACAGCATGCAGTCTTTGACCCATGTTCTCCTATCTAGAGGCCTAAAGCGGTTGGTCTACACAAATCTTCCCCCTGATAGGCACCACCAAGAGTGTGTACCACTGTCTATGACTACATTCAATTATGTCTGCACTCTTTTAGTATGCCTATCAAGTCTGAGGTGGAAACTCCCATTATGCTTTTGGGAGGAGTCCCACAAAGGCACAGGGAGGACATGCAAACTCCACATTGATATTGTCCAGAGTTCAGGTTTGAACACGTAAACTTGTGCTTGGAAGGTAAAGACCTTAGCCATTATAATAAATGTGTCTCGGTCATTATACCAAATGTCTAAATACTCAGGGTTCTAGTACCTCAGGAAGATGAGGAAATAGGTGGAGTCGCATAAGAATGGCAGCATCTCAAAATACCATATGTGAAGACCATAAAACAGATAGGCAGCCAATCCATGTATAAAAGTAAGGTACATAAGGAAAGCTGATTGCAGAATGCAAAAATCCAGGAAGTTCTCAAAAGGAAGAAGGTGTGCAAGAAAACTTGGATATAGAAGAGTCAGGCCAAGCTAAGAAGGAGCACTGGATGGCTATCAAAGAAGCTAAGATAGCAGTAACAATACTAAAGAAAAAGCCATCAGAATAACTGTATCAGCTTCTAGAAAGTGAATCAGCAGATGTCACAAAAAAAAATCTCTGAAAGGTGGAAAGGCAAACACGTAAAGAAAAAGGATATAGTCATCATACACCATTCATAAAGGATGCCAGCAACAATCTACAAACCAGTACAGGTGGAAGGAGTAGTTGTACTGCCTCATACATAGCCTGCAATGAAATATGAAGAAGACCTTAGCTAGAAGAAGAGCACCACTAAGGAAAATGAAGTCAGGGAAAGTGACAGGCTCAGATGAGGTCACAGCAGATATGATCAAGATGTTGAGTGAGTTAAGGAAGAAATGGTTCCTGTGCACTTTCATAACTGTATGGAGAGAAAAGTATATCCAAGATGACTAGAAAATAAGCATTCTTGTGCCAGTATACAAGAATAAAGGAGACATTCACAACCATAGGCAGTGCAGAGGCATCATACTGCCACATTGCATGAAAGTGCCGGAAAGGGTGATAGATAAATGATTATGCAGAATAGTAGAAAGTTAGATGGGAGATGAGCAGTTTGGATTCAGAAAAGATGGGGCACAATGAGCCTAATGTTTACATTGCAACAGATAGTAAAAATAATAATGAGGAAAGAGTCAAACTGGGAATTCCTAGAATTGAAGAAAGAATATGACAAGGTCACAAGAAAGCTGATTTGGGCAGTTTGCGATGATTGAAAGTCACAGAAACCCTGGCAGAATTAGTGCAGGTTATGTACAAGGACCTAGTGAGACCTATATGAACAGTGTTTGAACTCAGAGAGGGGCTCCCAGTGGTAGTACCTGTTCAGCAAGGACACAGGTGGGATCCCAGTGGTGTATTTTCTATTTCCCATCCAGTCGTCCAGGTTCCTCTTAAAGAGGGCTAGAGAAGTACTCTGCTTGATGTGGAGAGTGAGTCTATTCCACAGATGGGGGATTCTTTGGGACACAAATTTATCCTACCAACAAGTTCTATTAATGTCACAGACGAGGTTGAGACCTTGCGGGCAGGTAGCATGAGTGGAGTTTGACTTACAGATATGCAGCAACTCCATCAAGGTTGGGTTTGAGATGGCCTTGTATGCCAGACACATGTCACCTCTGAGCAGTCTGTATTAGACTGAGTTGGCGGTAAATGGTTTTTAGGCTATCTATACAAACATATGCTATTAAAATAGCTACTAAAAATCAACGTGGAAACTCTAACATAAGAAAAACAAACACAAAAATTAATAAATGAAATAAAAGGGGGTGTGCATTGTCTGATACTTGAATATACTGTACTGAAGGCTTGGGGAACAATATATATATATATATATATATATATATATATATATATATATATATATATATATATATATATATATATATATATATATATATATATATATATATATATATATATATATATATATATATATATATATATATATATATATATATATATATATGTCTCCTAAATAATACTGAGACCGCAAAAGTCAACAGGAAACATGCAGACACAAAAAAACAGGTAAAAAAGAATTGATAGCACATAGAGCATGGTCTAAGCAAAAACAATGTTTTAGCACACACCACCCCCGCCAACACCTCCCCACCCTCTACATTAAATATACCAATTTGGAGTTTGCAGAATTCTGTGGAAAGGGTATATTCCAAACTCCAGTACTCTAGTGAGCTTCCACAAGTATCGGCAGCATTTTTGTCGACCAAATTAAATCAGGAAAAAATCTGTTGACTAAAGCACATGTCAACAGAATGAAGGGATCTCATATGATTATACCCCATAATATAGGTATGCAGAAACATCGGTGCACATAACATTGATTCTGCACCTCAAACCTAGCTAATGTCCAAAATAAAAGTATACCGATCAAAAAAGAAAAGCAAAGACTTTTCTCTGTAACCAATAAGCTTAAAAAAATTAATAAATAAAACCTAACATTAGCTTTACAGATACTTTGCCTAGGTATTGATAACATTAGGGAAAGAGTTTTTTACTAAGGTAATGTGTAGACTGGGGTTAGAGGCAGTGGCAGGGTTAGGGTTAAGGTAAGTACATGTGTAAGGATGGACAGAGGGCTTTGGTGGATTCTTTAGCTGCCCCAATGCTGTCTGCCTTTGAACACGAGAAGATAATCATATCTACATGTCCATACATATGGGTCTATGACATAACACTGAAACTCATAAGGTCAAACCCATATCACTGAAAACTCATAACACTGAAAACATTTCCCACATGAAATATATCCTAAAAACATGTTTTTGCAGGAGGGTAAGCCCCTTGCACACCCTTTATGGTGGACTTTATTCCCCCACCCCCATCCTACTTATATATACTAACACCATGATCGCACAACTGTGGAGAAAAGAAAAAAAACACCATCCACAATGAATCAGTGCTTAAGAAGAAATATGGACATTGAGTTCAACATGATGTTGAACATCACAATTCACGGGTCTATGTTCTGCTACTGAAAAAATATTAAATCGAATGGCTGTACATTGAACATTACTCAATGAACAGCACTTTTAACGAAAAGGCATGTCTTTGAAAACAGTCATCAAATGGCCATAGTTGGCCAACATAAAGGAAGCGTGATCTACTACTAGCTTACTGGTACCTTAACTTTAACAGAACCTGCCCTTTCCTGAATTTAATGCAACTTCAGAGATGGTATATATAATGAATGGGTAGGGTGGGTTCAAAGCCCCCCATAGGTATTGTCCCATGTTCACCAAATCCTTCTGTTGTGGGGGGTGTACCCCACTAATTATATATATATATATATATATATATATATATATATATATATATATATATATATATCTATACCAACCCCGAGGTTGCACTAAATTGGGGAAAGGGCAGGTTCTGTTAAAGCTAAGTTACCAGTAAGCTAGTAGTGGATTGCGGTTTCTTTATGTTAGTCAAGTACGGCCATTTGATGACTTTAGTTTTGAAGACATGCCTGTTTGTTAAAAGTGCTATTCATTGAGTAACGTTTGATGTGCAGCTGTTCAATTTAATATTTTTCTGATAGTTGAACATAGACCCACAATTCACACAAAATGTGCCAGACTCACTTCCCTAATAACGTCTATGATAAGAAATAACACCATTGAATACATCTACACAGTTCTATACAGTTCTACACTTTTCAGTGTTATGAGTTTTCAGTGTTATGATAGTGACCTCTATATAAATATATATATGTGTGTGTGTGTGTGTGTGTGTGTGTGTGTGTGTGTGTGTGTGTGTGTGTGTGTGTGTGTGTACATGTGTTTGTCTGCTAAGTATATGTATTTATTGAGGCTGTAAGATTGCTGTTTTCCTGAAATGGAGAAAATGCAGTGTCTGCATGAAGTAACTGACACATTGGTTAATTATGTGATAGGCTCGCATAAAAAGAAACATGACAACATAAAGATTACATTTTTCTTGTTGATTTGCTAGTATGTTGGAACTTTGCTTGTTGCAGATGTGGTTTGTTCTTGGGTCACAAGAAATGAAAAAGACAGAAAAGGTGAACATTAATTTATTTTATACCGTTTTCATTTTGTCTTAGTCTGAATGAACTTGGAGCAAATATATATAGAGATATCAGAGGCAAATGGGGAGCAGGGTTGCTTACCCTCATTATAAAGGATTATTTTCTAATCCTTAGTGATTGTTTTACTGATAATTGTTTGAGATTGCAATTACCCACAATGCTACATATTTTACCTTTGATTAATTGCATTGCAAACTAAGCCACGTGTGAATATTCATAGTAAATCACCTCTGCTCAAGGCACAGTTAAACGGGTGCTAAACAAATTTCTTTTTATTATATTCTTAATTTTGGGACAGTGTGTTCTTCTACTTGTGTACTGTTTTTATGATCATGGAGTTACTACAGTTAGAGCCAAAGGGTGTGCAGGCTGTAGGGGGACTTTCACTCATTTAAAAACATAGCAGTTTTGTAATTCTAACATTTTTAACTAATCAGGAATCAATGAGTTTGTTATGATCACTTCAGTCCCAACCAGTTGTGTATCTGAGACTATGACATGCACTTATGTTGGCATGTGCTTGGGGTTATGTGCATGTGTGCATTTATCTACCTATCTATCTAGTCAGCTATCTCTTTGTGTGTGTGAATGTGTATATGTTTATTGTTTATTGATTATAAATAGAAATAAGTCAATAAATGTACACATAGATATAAATACATAAATATAAATATCTGTCTCTCTATATATATATATAAAGAGAGAGACAGAGAGAGATACATATTTATTTATTATTTTCTTATAAATTAATGTAATACAATTATGTGTATTTATATATCTATATAGCTATATCTACATCTATCTATATCTATATATATATATATATATATATATATATATATATATATATATATATATACATATAGTAATATTTTATATAAATAGAAATAGATATATGCATAGATATTTATAGACCTCTTAGAGGTCGGTCTTGTACCGATCAGTATAGGATATTGTGTTTACTCCTTGTATTCTTTTAGAAAGGAACTTTTGTGGACATTCCATTTGCTGCATGTGTCTGGTCAGATACATAGCAAAGGGGTGCATTGTTCTCTATGACAGGTCTGATGAGGGCTGAGTACAGTGGTAAGATGACCTCTCTGGACCTAGATGTCATGCCCTTACTTATACATTAAACAACACAGTATGATTTTCTTACTGCTTTGGATACATGTTGGACAAAGGCTAGGTTACTATCTACACGAGTTCCCAGATCTCCAACTAGTGAATCAACTTTTAGGGGAGTTTTATTGATGCTGTAGATACCCAGGGTGGTTGACTTCCCAAAAGGTACCATAATGGATTCCTTGGCGTTGAGGTTTAAGCCATGGGTTTGACACCAAGCATATGTTTGTCTTGGACTTTCTTCAAGTTATCCTGGTGGAATTCGATGACTGCTCCCAGTTTGCAATCATTTTTGAACTTGGTCAGTCAGAGACCTTTGACACTGGCTTTGACCTCAAAGAAGTAGATGCTAAAGAGGAACGGGCCCAATAGGGACTCTGCTGGAGACCAGCCTCTTTGTAGAGGTGGCCTCACTGATCCTAACCTCTTGAGTCTTATCCATAAGGCAGCTAGCTATCCAGCATGTTATAAAGAGGTTTATACCTAGTTCTGTAAGTTTGTTGACAATGCCCAAGTGAGGTATTGTATCAAATGCTTTACTCCAATCTAGGTAGAGAGTATGCACCACTTTCCCCTCATCCATTGCCTTAGTGACCTTTTTAAAGAAGTCCAACAGATTCAGCATGCATGATCTTCCTTTGACAAAGCAATCTGGGATGGATCCAGTGTTTGGGGGTCTCCTAAGTTCTTGTTGATAATTTCCATGATGATACTTTCCATGACTTTGCAAATAGACTAGTCAGACTAATAGGTCTGTAGTTTCCAAGATCTGTTCAAGGTCCTACCTTATGAAGTGGTATGGCCGTTGCAGTCCTCCATTCTTGTGGCACAATACCTTATAAGACTATAGTTAGTGACAGCAGGAGTTCTGATGAGTCATATTTTAGACTGTTCAGGAGGCATCCCAGGATGTTACTGGGGCATAATGAGGCTATGTTCTTGGCTTCAGTGAGACCAGCCAGTGTATGCTTCCTATGTATAGTTGGAGGGGTTTGTTTGATGGTATTGATGGTGAATGGTTGGGGGTGAGAGGTGGGATAACACTGAAATTGAATTTGTCCTGTAACAGATTTGGTATATAACCAGGGTCAGTGAATGGGGCACCATTAATCACCATTGCTATGTGCTGCCATTGAGGTTTCTTACATAGCTGAAGAAAGCCTTATAAATATCTTTACCCTGGGAGGCTATCTTAACTTTAAAGTTGGCTCTGGTTAACTTAATTACCCTCTTAGTTGCCTATTTAGTTTCATGAGAGAGTTTTTATCTTTATGGGACTAACCCCTCCTGGCTTTTGTCATGATTATTTTTCCTTTTGTTGTATATCCTGTTTAATTTGGGATGCCAGAAGGGCAGTTTGCTTCTGGAGCTAGTTCCTGGTTTGCTTCTGGCAGGTGTAGGTACAGCAGCCTCCATGCAGCCATTGACATGGTTGTACAGAGTTTCTGAGAGCAATTCAACATAAGGTGCTGTGTTTTCAGAGTTTGGAGGGGCACTGAATTTTCACAAACCTTTTCTAAATAAAAGATAGTTTGCCTTGGAATAGTTCCTTAGAGTTACTGGTTTTGCTGGGTTTACAGAGTTTATTTTGATTTTGAAAAAGACAGATTTATGGTTCGGTTGACTTGATTTTACTATGTTGGCATGTTTGTCAATTTGTCTTTGTCTAAAAATGGCACTATGGGGGTGGGTGAAGTTTTAGCCAGTATTTGAAATCCTAGAGGAGTTTGGTGCAAAGCAAAGGGGTCTATTTACCATATCCTCTCAAGCTAACAAATAGTGGATCTGCTTAGAATGACACCCGAAAGACAGCCAATTTCTAAAATCAATCATCTTCTGTCCATATTGTGGCATCATCCTTGGAGATGGTATTATGCTGATCAATGCTAGCCTCATACCTGCCTGAGACACATAGCCTGAGAGCTCTATAATATCTCTCTTCATGTGGTCCAGAGACGTATGTCTCAGGCCATTTACTCCTACATAGACTGTAATGGAATCATACTTGTACCTGTGGTGTAATGACTTGAATTTG
Organism: Protopterus annectens; assembly: GCF_019279795.1. Classification (NCBI taxonomy): domain Eukaryota; kingdom Metazoa; phylum Chordata; order Ceratodontiformes; family Protopteridae; genus Protopterus; species Protopterus annectens. The sequence goes on along the minus strand of NC_056733.1, from coordinate 1,486,294,309 downwards.
TGTGTGATTTGGTGGATCCTGCCCCATATAAGCAACTAACTATTATCATCTCCTTGTTCCTCATGGTTAGAGTGGCATCAGTATGTCTTACAATGGAGTCCCCAATGATGTGGGAGTCCTGGGAAGTGAGTTTGCTTGCTTTATGAGCTTAGTGCTTGGGGTTCCATTAAGTGTGACTGTATGTGTCGTGTTAAGTGTTGTTTTTTCGGAGTGCCTCTGGGTTTACTGAGGAATAGTTTTACCAACAAGTGGTTTAAGCATCTTTATTGTTTAGGTAGATTGTTCTCAAATGCCTCAGCAGACAATTAGTCTATGTGTGTGTTATGCACTATATGAGATGGGTGCTGTGTGCATGCCTCCAGTGTCATTGTACAAGTACAATTCTTGCATACTGTGTGTGTGTATATAAGTAACTGCTTGGCCATCCTGACAAAAAATGTAAAACCGAAGGAAAGCAAACCCACCCATGTGGGGGGCTGTGGCCCCCACACCACCCCTAACTAAATATACCAACTCCGAGATCACGCTACCATGGTTGTAAGGCAAAGTTCAACAGGATGGCCAAACGAATACTTACCTGGAAGTGGAACATCAGTGTTCCTGGACATCAGTGCTATGTGGTCATTAGCCTTTTTGACTCGGAGTTTTGGAAGTCGGGAAAGTAGTGTTTGGGTTTGTGAAGGGGACCCATCTAAACACATTATATATATTTATATACATATGTGTATATATATATATATATATATATATATATATATATATATATATATATATATATATATTATATATTAGCACTTGTTTACCAATTACTGGAATTGTTTACCTGGGCGTAAGTTGACCCTTTACAGTAGAAGCCTGGGTAGAGAAACTGCAGGTACTATAAATACATGTACAAATGGTACAAAACTCAGAAAAAAAATTACAATGACTAAGCAATTTATCAGAGCGAATACAAATAGAGCCTATGGTATAACATAATCAGAGTTTTACAAAAGACAACAGAGAATATCAATAGATAAAACAGTTTGTAAGTCATGAATCTAATATATGACTACAACAATGGATTAAAATAAGTCAAGTGAGGGGTAGGTTGAGGTCTCTCCATATTGAAAAAGTTGGCAAAAGCACTGGCACTTCATCTAATGGCATGGTCGGCCTGTTCTTTGAAACTAGAGTTGCACCTTAGTTTCAGAAACCATCACGTATGCTCCCCCTGAATATGAGAAGATTAAGAAAAGACCTATACAGCTTTAGGGAAGAAACTCTGACATCGGTCCTCTGAAAGGGGACAAAGAAGATTCCCTGGAAAGGTGAGAGAGAGAGAGAGAGAGAGACTGATTTTTAAACATATCTCGCTGGCTGGCTCCATTAGCCCTACCAATCTGAGGAAGTGCAGTTAGCATGTACTCACAGACAAGACATGAATCTTAGTTACTATGATGGACCATGGCCACAGTGGACCAGTATAACCCAGATAATGCAGATTACTTGAATTTTTAAAACTCTCTGTCTCCATTCTACATAACAAGCTAGTGAAAAAGTTAAAGCAGTTGGGAATGGGAACAGCTGATGAAGTGAATGAAAATCTGGCATAATGATGGTGATTGAGTAAGGGATGCATTTCAATATGAGCTTCAGGTGACCTATTAGGTACAATGGTGAACAGCTCTGAGATCAGTGATATTGGGAATATTCATGTTGCACAACACTCATTAACCTAATAGACAGGGCTTGCCTGATATCACAAAGATAGAAATCACATTTTTGACAGGATGACAGCATAGAGATTAATCTGTATATATCTGTATCTTTGTCAGAATTATACAAATATATAAAATAATTAACTTTTCATCCAGAGGAGCTCAAGTATATGCCACACAACCAGGGATCAGACTTCAGACCCATTTCAATTCTTCCTATTCTTAGTAAAGTACTAAAAAAAATTGTCTATGATCAGCTCACCAAGTACCTTTAAACATACATAATCGTGTGCCCCATTAGTATAGATTCTGGTCAGGCCATAGCACAATTACAGCACTTTACTCCCATACTGATGACATCCTGCAAAATATGTAAAAATATGTAAAAAGGTGACATCACAGGAGCCACCTTTCATAAAGCTGGCTACGCCGTTTTACTGACCTCTCTATTCCAAGCTGATTTCGGCCCATAAGTTACTTGATGGGTCAGCAACTTTCTCACAAACAGAATGTTCACTATACATCTGGATTCGTTGTCTTCTCCAGCAGATCCCAACCAAAAAGGTGTCCCATCAAGGTTCACTCCTCTCCTCATTTGCCTTTTCTCTCTACATTAACAAGCTACCTCTCTAACTCACACACATATTAATGTGTATGTGATGCATATGGTCACATCTATCTACAGGTCCCCTGTAGCTCTCATATCTTCCAGCTCCTTTAAACTGAGCTGTCAAAGCTCAATCACTGGCTTTTCCAGCACAAACTTATACTGCACATCAAGATGTCAAAAAACTACCCCCTTGGTACCCTCTCATGGTTTGAAAATACCTCCCACCACCTGCATCACAGACAGAAGAAAGAAGAAGAAAAACTACTGACATGTAGTAATCTGGTTAGATCCCATGCTTAGCTTCCAAAAAAAAACAAAAAAAAAGCAATATATATATATATATATATATATATATATATATATATATATATTTTTTTTTTTTTTTTTTTTTAATTTAAAACATATTATACACTTCCTGTTTCCTCAAGGCTGGAGCACTAGAGGCAAAAGGGGTCCTCTTACTGCAACTAGAATCTAGACTTCCATTTAATCTCCTCCACTTCAAAGTGAAATCTGCCACTGTTCCAATCTACTGCAAATAGTTGCAGATTCATAACATTGTCTCCTATGACAGGGGACCAATACAACAACCAATCCAAAACCCTCAAGAACTACTCTTCTACTTGATCCCATGATATTTAAACTTATGATTATGGAATCTTTCTCAGTTTTTATCAACAGAATCAACAAAATAGACAAAACCTGTATAACTTGAGATCACACTGAACCTCAGCTGCCACCCTTGTCACCCCATTCACCAAATTAAAACATGCAGATCACTCCTTCTCAGTCTTGGTCCAAAAACAGTAACCATTTGAAATGTTGGAACCTGGTAGAGTGAGTCCTGAAATGCAGAAACTGAATGGATGAAGGATTGGACTTATATGCTAAGTTTTAGATGCCATTTCTCATAATATTCCCTTTTCTCTGAGGTATAGCAATCTCGGAGTTGGTATAAATACGTGGAAGGGTGCAGGGGGGCTTGCTCCCCCAAAATAATTTTAAAGAAGAAGAGTGATTCTCGAGATTCTCTCTTCTCCAGGTTTTTTATCTTTTTTTTTTGGCTTTTTGGCTCTTAGCATTTTGAGTGCTGACATTTTAATAGGGAGTCTCCAAAAACTATAGAAATACATACCTAAACACATAACTAAATCAACATCTAGCCTCTGCCACCAAACATGGCACACTCATACAATATGCAGATGACTTAACCATCATCTGCTCAGCCCAGTCCCTACCCGAACTGCAAAAAGTCACACAGGATGCCTTTTCCTCTGTTGGAACTTGGCTATCTGATGCCCAGTTTAATACTCAACCCAAACAAAACTAAACTCCTCATCTTCAAACCCACCAAACATACTCAAAACAACTCTGACTTTAACATCACAGCAAAACACACCACCACTATCCACCCAACAGATCACACCAAATTGCTAGGAGTCGAAATAGACAACAATCTCAAATTTGACATTCACATATCCATGACCATAAACAAAGTCCACCAAAAACTAGGAGCCTTATACAGAAATAAGCAACTCCTCACCAAAGCAGCTAGGATTTCAGTTGAAAATTCGCACCTTATCTCCACCCTACTTTATGCCTCTCCAATATATATACAAACCTAAGGCAATGTGATCTAAATAAACTCGAGACCTGCTACAACAAAATCGCCAAATTCGCCGCCGGGGCATCCTACCACATTCACCACTGTCACTCACTTATTGAACTAGGCTGGCTAGAACTCCCTCATCTCCTTCAATGGTATCAACTCGCACTCATCCACAAACTGGTTAACCATCCTCTAAAGGTCCCATTCCCTCCAGTATCTACTCCAACCCTATCTCACCACCAGACCACTACGATCCAGCAACAAAAATCAATTACAGGTTACTAGAGCCAATAACACTGCTGGAGAAGCACTATTCTCCAGTGCTATAGCCAAATTATGGAAACCCCCCCCCCTGAACAATAACCTCTCTATCATCATGCACCCACTTCAAAGCTTTACTTAAAGTGCATCTAAAAACATGCTGGCTATGCCCTTGTAACTCTCCCCTCTAACTTCTCCCACTCCATCTACCCTCTACCTCTCTTCCACCCCACAAACTACCTTTGATTACAGCAAGCTCTGATAATTCCATGCCTATCTACTTATTATATTGCAGTAACTTCTTATTGTAACAATTGTTAATATCTGCTATGACTTCATGGATAGAACAGATGCTAGTTATCTACTGAATGTACTATGTTTTGTATCTGTAACTATGTTTGTAATATTTTAATTGCTAGGATTCTTCATCTATAACTATGTAATATTTTAATTTGTGGAGCTTTTCTCCCCGGGCCTCCGCTGAAAATGGACCTGCGTACAGTCGGACATTCCCAGTCAACAAATGTAAATAATAATAAATAAATAATAAAAATCCTACCCTACATGTAGGAGGGAGCTGAAAGCCAACATCACCAACCAAACAAAATGTAAATGCTAGAATAAAGGAAACATTACTTAGATTTCAACACATTAAACCTCTCACATCAAAAATTAACAATAAACCAAATGTTTATGTGCTCTGGGCTTTTAGCGCACCTAACTTCCTGTAATGCAACATATGTTTCTTTATGGTGAGATTGATGTTTTGAACTTTGTCTTCTGAATTAGTGCTTGTCAATATTTTATAATATTTCTATGCCCACAAATTATACTGTTACATTATTGTTTGTGTAATGTTCTACCACACTGCATATGCATTATAGTTTGCTTAATATCTTGTCTTTTCTTCATATATTTTGTCTTGTACTTTCCAAGCTGAGCCTTAAAGTAGACAATTGAGATGAGTGTTTTACCCCTGTTAAATAACTAACTAACAACCAGCCAAATAAACATGAGTTATATAAAACACCTTAACTGAAGAGACTGGGCTTGATTTAATGGTCTGTATCTTAAACTCGTGAACTCTGGTATAGCAAGAATTATACAAGGAAAGATTATTTTAATGCAAAAATGCACCTGCTGATCAGATACAGCAATCAGCTCTCCTGATGTAAATCCAGCGTTAACAACAGGAAGATGTCCAGTTAGCTGTACAAAAAGAAAAGCTACAGCTACCTGCCGATCCTCTTCCATGCCCCACAACCCAAGGAAAAGGTCAATCTATCCCACTTTCTCCACACCAAAACTACCCGTAGATCCTCTTCCATGCTCCACAAGCCAAGGAAAAGGTTAACCTATCCCATCTTCTCCACACCACAGCTACCCGCAGATCCTCTTCTATGCTCCACAAGTCAAAGAAAAGGTTAATCTATCCCATCTTCTCCACACCACAGCTACCCGCAGATCCTCTTCCATGCTCCACAAGCTAAGGAAAAGGTTAACCTATCTCATCTTCTCCACACCACAGCTACCCGCAGATCCTCTTCCATGCTCCACAAGTCAAGGAAAAGGTTAATCTATCCCATCTTCTCCACACCACAGCTACCCACAGATCCTCTTCCATGCCCCACAACCCAAGGAAAAGGTTAATCAATCCAATCTTCTCCACACCACAGCTAACTGCAGATACACTTCCATGCTCCATAACCCAAGGAAAAGGTTAATCAGTCTCACCTTCTCCACACCACAAAGCAGAGGTTTAAAAAAAAAAAAAAGATTTTCCCACCCCTCTATTATATTAAAAAAAAAACAGATTGCCATGCCAGGAGCACCTGTAAAAGCAACTCCATATCATACTTTGTAATCTCTTACCTCTTCCCAAAATAGAGGGCTTTGTTAGAGATTTCTGCACATGGGGTTGGAGTGTCACTTCAACAGTGATCATCATCTAGAGTCAAGGTTTATACTGCCAGGTAGCTATCTAACAAAAAGGAAAACAAAAAAAGAAACAAAGCAGAGATAACAATGTACTGGGCAGTCAAAGAGCATGCTCAGTACATGTCTTGGAGGCCCCTACCAGAAACTGGAGGAAGAATACTAAAGTCTTTTTCATTTAGGAAAAATAATACCTTTTTCCTTAAATAATATCATTGTATAATAGTAACAATCCACTCCTATGTGTAAGTAACACAGGATTTACCCATGGCTGGATTTATTTAATCACTTGGGCTTCACGCTCATGATCAAACCAAACCAACCATTGGTAAATCCTGAATTACCCACACCCAATCATGGACTTTTGCTAAATTCCTAGTTATGTGCAACACTCAAGTTTTATCTCTTGTTTCACTTCTTGATCAATAACCCTTTCTCAGGATAATGCACAGACAAGGGTGCAGCCTGACAAGCACTGTGTGAGCCCTGGTGCACTTTTTCATTTTTTCGGGGGAGGCAACATTCTGACCAGTTCAACAGGTAAGTGCCATATCATCTTAAACAAAAGAGAAATCAAACGGGTACAAGTGAGCAGGAAAGAAAGTATATTTCTCTACATTGATGTATGTTTTTATGCTACTAGTTGCTCAAACAAAGGGTCCTAGAATGAGATGTTTAGCATACATGCTGTGTCTTTAATCCCCATATTTAAGAGATGTTCTGCTGTGCCAAAAACAGGTAATTATAGATAAAGCAGTAGCAGGGGAGTTTGGTGTAGAAATCTGAAATTTCTGCTATAAACCTGCTTCCTGTTGGAACAGCAGTTGCGTGTACCTCTGTATAAGCCCCTCAACACCTAAACTTGTAGTAATGTTGCACAGAATGTTATACAGCATTCTGAGCTTTGGATACCACTTTCCCACTTTGAGTAACTAATAGATTTCCTTTACAAGAGCTTTAGTATATGTGCAACATGTGTGATACAGAGAATGTTTGCTTTGTACATATTTCTTGGATCTTTTTTTCTACAAAACATAAAAAAGTTATTTTCATGACGGACTGCAACCAGACCATGAACTTCTATTACAAAAAATGAGCAAAAGACTCACATACATACATGTGCATGTGTGTGTGTTTCTAGGTTGGGGGGTGAGAGGTTATCTGCCTCTGTAAATGAAAAAGTAGAGATTCACGAAATGTTATTAAAATCATACAATATGCCCTTTAAACCAAAATGAAATCAGACAATGGGAAATGATGCACAGTAAGCTGAACAAAAAAGTCTGATTTTAAATTCATGAATTATTCTTTCCAGGCAGACATTTCTCACCCTTAGTTTAATCTCCATCAAATGAATAGTAGAATTTTGGCCCCAAAAGACATATTTTTTGTTTGGTTTGGAGTTTGCCTCCCTACTTCATAATTTAGTGCACTGCTGAGCTTTTGAAGGGCTGCTTATGGTTGAAGTTAGCACAGTAAGCTTAGCTGTGCCTGTGTAGCAAAGTAAATAGCAGGATCATACTAGCAGATACAGGCTGTGATTGGCAGATGACTGCAGCCACCGTGCCTTGTGTACTAATTACAAGTGAGTTGGCAGGCCTGAATCAGTTCACTGGCATATGTTTGCAGCAATGGCAGTGCTACTAAAGGAGGTATTAAAGCCTCAGAAGTGCAGAGACAATACAGTAACAAAGCATGAGTTCATTAACCCAGGGTGTGAAAGCACTGCATCCATATTTCCATGTAATCAATGCCTCCTGAGAGCTTTACAATAGTCTGATAGCACAAGACAATTAGCCTATCATACTTTGGTTCAAGGTGGGAACAACTCAAGGGAGGATTTAAATGTGTTTATTCCTGCCTCTGAGTAAAGGCACAATATATGAATTTGCCAAGAGCTCATTATAAACCTTTCAGTACACTGCAAAAAAATTAATTTTACACAAAATTAATCTATAGTGAGACAAGCGAGAGTTATCTACAGCTGTGTTCTTCGTCAGACTAGCCTGACATTATAATTTACTTCTAGGGCTGGCGGGCTCATAAACTAGTTCAGGCATGTTTCATGGCCATACCTCTGCTTTCACTAGTAAAATGTTTCCCTTGCCCTTTGCCATAAATGTATTTTCTAAAGAAATTAATTGCACTCAGCCACTGGAGAAATATAAAATCACCACATTCAAGTAATGTTTTCTTCATTGAAAACCATAATTCGAAATATAAAGATTTTCATGTGGATTACTATACATGATTTCTGTGTTACCTCTGTAAATCCAGGGCATTCTTTCCAGCCTTAGTACCAAACAACTTGAGATAAGGTCAGCAAGTAGCACAGACCCAATGCATGAGTTCAAAAGATGATATTTATTTGAAGGCATCCCTTTCCTAGTGCTTATAAATCAGTATCAAGCTTTACTTTTTGTAAAATAAACTGACCTGCAGTAATATGGAATAAGCCACATTCTAGCTAATGATTTATAAAGAAGTGTGATAAACAGAGATACTGCCAGCACAGCTGTCTGGAATTTTGTAAATGGTTATGTTTCATTTGTAAATGTCAATATGCTTCATGTAAGATGCTTGTGTTACAACTTTATTAGAAGTGTATGATATGTGTATATTAAACTGTGTTTGTGTGTTGAAAGATTTGCAAACTACTGAGCTTAAAGATGTATCCACAGTGTACCCTACTGGAAAAGAACAGAAATGTATATACACTATTGTACCTGTTTAAATGTATATATTTTAATAGGGGCAACTGAAACACAGGTTAACTTCTTAAAAATAGCTGAAATTAAATTACTTTTTGGCCAAACAATAAAAAGATGTTATATTTCAGTTTCAGTGTAGCAGGAGACATAATGTCTGTGCTAGAGAAGTTTTCTGTATTGTCTTTAAATGTGGAGGAATGTAAATTATTTCACGACTTCCACAGTTTGCCAATAGATCTGAAATCTATGTATTTTCACAGGTGAATGCTAAATATGCTAGCTTTCAGCAATGGGAGTTTTACCTGGGATAGAATCCGATGACAAGAAATGATGTCATTTTGCAAGCTATCCCAGCAGTAATATTTGAGATATTAATTTAAGAACTCTCTGAGAGAGAGAGAGAGAGAGAGACAATATTCTATATTTTGATTTTGACCTGACAACATCAAGATCCACTCACCATATCTGCCTTGCTTGCTCTGAAGTAAGTGTACTAGGGTACAGTATAATTCTTCAAGATATAGTTAGGAATATAGCAAAGCTTAGCTTAGATATTTTTCTTTATTGGTTTGAGACTGTCCTGCAATGCTGTTTTAAATATTTCCTGTGATTTTGAACTCTGATGTTACTGTGATTATATGCTGAGTATTTTCTTGTTTTTTATTGTTTATTATTAAATATATTTAAACCTTTCACTGTGGCTCATATTTGTGAGACATATTTAAGTTCTGAGAGTACTTGCATATTTATTTGGTGACACTGTGGGCAACTCCTAATAGCATTGATCTTGGGCAGGGACACAAAGCACTGGTTGGACAGAGAGGGTACTGGAGGTCTTTGCTTGGCCACTCAGCTGAGATCTCAACCCTATAGCTGTGCCAGTGAGGAGTCTTATTGGGGATCTGGAGAAAGAGGGTGAAACCAGCCCTAGACTGACTGTGGTCTCTCTATTCTCTTAAGGGAAATTTCACTTGATGCAGAGAGATGCATCTGGAAATACTGTGTGTGTATCTGTCATATTCCCAATTTATGCCCCCCACTGGTGCTAGGGTGAGGATTGAGGCTTCTTTATTACTGTTGCCAGTGGTGGGGCATCACGTGTATTGGTTGGCAGTGGTGGGATATCCACATATTGGGATTCAGTGGTGTGGATATTAAACTTTTGTAGCCTGTAAACAGTGGTCACTAAGGAAGGTGTTTGTACTCTCAATCAGCCACACAGTAAACATTCCGAGGTTCACATCACAATAGTTTGATTTATTTTTTGTTAGCTTAGTTAGTCAGGGAGAGCAGGCAAGGATGCCAGCAAAGGAGTATGGCAAGCTGACAAGGAGCCAGTTGGCTGAGATGTGCCAGCCAAAGGACTGGTGTATGCCATCCTGACTAAAGCAGAAATGATTGCAGCCTTGGTCACAGCTGCATCACAGACCAGCAACCAGGAGGACAACTAGACTGGCCTTGGGGAAGTACAACTCTCATAAAATGGACAGTTCAACCTGTCTGACGTTAAAGAGACTTGAACTGGAGGCCAAATGGTTAGAACTAGAATCAGCAGCGAGACTGTGTCAGGAGAAACAAATGGACTTAGAATAAGCAGAGAGATTGAGATATCTGGAAGCTGAAGAAAATAAGAGGAAGAGGCAACATGAAAAGGAGATACTGACTCTTTGCCAGGGCCATGCAGGTGATGGGGAAGGGAGTAACTGAATCCTAGAAGCAACAAGGGTCAGTAAATTTCTTCCACAATTTACAGAGGGTGATAATTTTGATCATATGTTTGAAAGGGTTTGTAAACAGTATAATGTCGCCAAGGGCTCTGGGTATGGTTCCTGACCCCCTTACTCCATGGTAAAGCTGTAACTGTTATTTCTAAATTGTCTGATACTGATTGCTTAAATTATAATTGTTAAAAATTGTTTATTAGAGTGTTTTAAGTTAACACCTGAAGCTTATAGAAAAAACCTTCATGAACACAGCACAGACGCAAGGCAGAGGACAGTTTGTGTGAATATATGACTGAGTTAACCACTTATTTTCACTGATGGGTGAGTGGATGTCAAGTCACCACTTTTGAAGGGCTGGCAGACCTTATGGTGAGGGAACAAGCCCTTAGCACTTTGCCTGAGGACATGAGAATCTGGTTAGTGGATAGAGGCTGTAACACAGCAGATGAGTTGGGAAAAAAGGGTAACCTATACCTAGCAAGCAAGGCATCAATGCACAGGAAAGGGGTACCTAGTGCTGCTTATGGGTCTAAGAGAACCCATGGTGAGAAGTCTATACCACCACAACAGAATCCACCAGCAGCAGGGGAAGCCACTAGTCCAGGTACACATCCAGGACCAAGGGTTAAATGTTTTAAATGCAACCAGTGGGGCCATATAGCATATAGATATTCATGGATGCAAGGTGGACAACAAAATGTGGGAGAGCCAGTTAGTGAGAATGACAGACTGCCGGCAGTAAATTGTCTGGAGACAACAAGGGTAACAAACTACTACAAGAGGTTATATCCTATCTTAATAGATGGGAAATAGGCCACTGCTAAGAGAGGCACAGCCTCTGACCTAACCATTGTGAAGCTGCAATGGTTAATGAGGAGCACTACTTGCTTGGGCAGTCTACCCCAGTCAGAGCGTTAGGAGGGACCCCATTCCAAATACCTTTTACTAGGGTTCACCTTGACTGGTGGGTGGAAAAGGAAGAAAGCAAGTAGGTGTTTTGAAGATATCCCTGCAGATGTCCTAATAGGGAATAGTTTGATAATACAGTACCTTGTGTGCATGCATTTACATGCAGTCAGGCTTGAAGACAAACATATGGGCCTGGTAGCCTGGGGGGACCCAGAAAGACCGCATACTTGAAGCCAGGACTGGTGTGGTCGTTACTTCAGAAAGGGAGCTACGCTGTAGCAGTGAGACTGAAGGTGAGCCACAGCTGCTTGTGGGTACTGATGTTCCCTTGGACAGAGTGACTGCAAGGGCAGAGGTGAGTAGTAGCACCCAGGCTGATAGTGAGGTACTGCTGTCAAAGAATACCAGACTGTCTGTGCAAGGGGAGCTGCGAAAGGTTACAAAGAGAGAGTTGAGACAGGCTCAGCTCTCAGACCATACATTACAAGGCCAGAGAGAGGTAGCTAGTGAGGCACCTGATTCTCAAGGGAGGGGGGAATCTGTATACTGAGATAAAGGGTTACTGTATAGAGAGTGGACCCCTGAGGGAGGGCTAGAGGGTGAAAGAATACAGAAGTTGGCAGTCCCCAGAGCCTACCCTCTGGCACTTCTAGCCATAGCCCGTGATATTCCCTTTGCAGGTCATATGAGCATAAAGCATGCCAACAGATGCATTATGCAGAACTTTTATTTACCTGGCATTTCCAGAGATGTAACAGGGTACTGCAGGACGTATGAGCAGTGCCAAAAGGTAGGCAAGGCAGGAGGCAAGGTCAAGGCTCCTTTGATTCCTTTGCCTGTGATTGAGGAGCCATTTCAAAGGATAGCTATGGATATTGTGGGGCCTCTGAGTACCTCAAGTTCCACAGGAAAAAAGTATATCCTAGTAGTAGTAGATTATGCTATGAGATACCCTGTGGTGGTGGCTCTGTCCTCCATTGATGCAGAAAAGGGTGCAAATGCTTTGTTACAGATTTTCAGCAGGGTAGATTTCCCAAAAGATATACTGGCTGACAGAGGTGCCAATTTCATGTCAGACCTGCTGGCTTGTCCATGGAAGCACTGTGGGGTGAATCACCTAAAGACCACCCCCTACCATCCCCAGACTAATGGTCTGGTTGAAAGTTTAAACTCTACACTAAAGACCATTATATGGGCATTTGCAGAGTGGGACAAATATTTGTGTCATCTGTTGTTTGCTTACAGGAAGGTGCCCCAGGAATCCACCCTTTGAGTTGCCGTATGGGCATAGGGTGACGGGACCTATAGATTTGATTTGTGATGAGTGGGATTGGTGAGTGTGAATCCCATAAGGATTCTATTATAGCATATGTCCTAATCCTCAGGACAGGGCTCAGGGAACTCATGGGCCTGGACCAGGAGAACCTGCCAGAAGCCCAACAGAAGAAAAAGGTCTGGTATGACAGAAATGCTTGAGCTAGAGAGTTTGCTGTGGGGCAGCAGGTTATGGTTCTCATTCATGTCAGACAACAAGCTGCAAGCAGCTTGAAAGGAACCTTTCAAGGTGGTAAGGAAGGTCAGTGATGTTAACTACATGGTAGACCTGCTAGGCAGGAGACTGGGGCACCAACTGTACAATGTTAACATGATGAAACCTTAGCATGATAGGGAGGTCCTGGTGCTAAGTATTTGCAGTAAGAGGCAGGAGGAGTCTGAGGATGATCTATGGCTGCAGGGAGCCAGCCAGGAAAATCCCAAATTGCTATGGTAGAGCCTATGGTTGCAGGCATGTGATAGGGTAGTGCAGCACTGTACTGGGGTCAGCAATGCCAAGGCAGCTGGAATCTCAAGATATGGAATGGGGTAAGGTATTCCCAGATAGGTTCATCTCTCTCAAGCAATGTTTCTCAAGAGACCCTTGAAAAACTAGCTTGAGTCTTTGTGAGAGGGAGAAATGTCATGAAAGGAGATACTGCCCGTCCAGCTATCTGGAATATTGTAAATAATTATATGTCATTTCTGAACATCAACATGATTTATATAGAAGTGTGACAAAGAGAGATACTGCCAGCACAGCTGTCTGGAATTTTGTAAATGGTTATCTGTCATTTGTGAATGTCAACATGCTTCATGTAAGATCTGTGTGTTACAACCTTATTAAAACAGTATGTTGTGTGTATATCAAACAAGGTTTGTACAGACATGTGTGTTGAAAAGTGTTTGTAAATTACTGAGCTTAAAGATGCATCCACAGTGTACTCTACTGGAAAAGAACAAAAATGTATATACGCTATTGTAACTAATTAAATGTATATATTTTAATAGCAGCGACTGAAACACAGGAGGCTAACTTCTTAAAAATAGCTGAAATTAAATTACTTTATGGCCACACAATAAAAAGATGTTATATTTCAGTTTCAGTGCAGCAGGACACATAATGTCTGTGCTAGACAAGTTTTCTGTATTGTCTTTAAATGTGGAGGAATGTAAGTTATTTCACAACTTTCATCATTTGTCAAGAGATCTGAGGAATATGTATTTTAACAGGTGGATGCTAAATACTGCTAGCATTCAGCAATGGAGGTTTACCTAGGATAGAATCAGATGACAAGAAATTATGTCATTCTGCAAGCTATCCCAGCAGTAATGTTTGAGATATTAATTTAAGAACTCTCTGAGAGAGAGATAGTAGTCTGTATTTTGACTTTGACCTGATGACATCAAGATCCACTTAACACATCTGCCTTGCTTGGTTTGAAGTAAGTGTACTAGGGTACAGTATAATTTTTTTAGATACAGTCAGGAATATAGCAAAATTTAGCTTAGATATTTTCTTTATTTATTTGAGACTGTCCTGTAATGTTGTTTTAAATATTTCCTGTGATTTTGAACTTTGATGTTACTGTGATTATATGCTGAGTATTTTCTTGTTCTTTTATTATTCATTTATTATTTATTATTAAATATATTTAAACCATTCACTGTGGCTGATATTTGTGAGACATAGTTAAGATCTGAGAGTACTTGCATATTTATTTGGTGACAATGTGGGCCACTCCTAATAGCCTTGCTCTTGGTGAAACTACCATTTGTATTGATAGTAACATTACACAGTAAGATTGGACATCCTTTGTTAAGAGCCTTGAAGAAGCTGATAAAGAGTTGCCTGCTGGCAGTAATAACTACCTTATCGTCTGAGCAGAAGGGGGCACAGCTAGTAAACCCATGCCAGCCCTTCCCAGGTGTGTGTGTGTGTGTGTGTGTGTGTGTGTGTGTGTGTGTGTGTGTGTGTGTGTGTGTGTGTGTGTGTGTGTGTGTCTGTGCATGTGTCAGCTACTTGGGCGGGAACATGAAGCACTGGTTGGACAGAGAGGGTGCTGGAGGTCTTGGCTTGGCCACTCAGCTGAGATCTCAACCCTATAGCTCTGCCAGTGGGGAGTCTTTCTGGGGATCTGGAGAAAGAGGGAGAAACCAGCATCAGACTATATATATATATATATATATATATATAGAGAGAGAGAGAGAGAGAGACTACTGCTTTAGCAGAAGCCTACACAACACAGGCAGCATAAAGAGAACACTGAAAACTATTTCAGAGCTAGTGCTTGTAAGGAATATTATCTTACCATTTATCTGTACTCTAATTTAGGTCATTTGTGGTCCACATTGAAATGGATGAAGTGGTGATGATAGTACCCAAGGGTGAGAGAGTGGTGATTGGAGCAGGTTTCAATGGGCATGTTGGTGAAGGGAACAGAGGAGATGAGGAAGTGATGGGTAGGTATGGTGTTAAACAAAGGAAAGCAGAAGGTCAGATGGTAGAGGATTTTGCGAAAAGGATGGACATGGCTGTGGTGAATACATATTTTAACAAGAGGGAGGAGCATAGGGTGACATACAAGTGTGGAGGAAGATGCACACAGGTGGATTATATCTTATGTAGGAGGGCCAGTTTGAATAGAGATTGGAGACTGTAAAGTGGTGACCAGGGAAAGTGTAGTTAGGCAGCATAGGATGGTGGTTTGTAGGATGACATTAGTGATCAAGAAGAGGAGGAGGAGTGTGAGGGCAGCACCAAGGATCAAATGGTGGAAACTGAAAAAGGGTAATTGTGAGGTGGAGTTCAGGGATGAGTTAAGACAGGCACTGGGTGGCAATGAAGAGTTACCAAATAACTGAGTAACTACAGCAGAGCTAGTAAGGGAGATGGCTAGAAAAGTGCTTGGTATGACATCTGGACAGAGAAAGGATGACAAGGAGACATGGTGGTGGAATGAGGAAGTACTGGAGAGTATACAGAGAAAGAGGTTGGCAAAGAAGAAGTGGGATTGTCAGAGAGATGAAGAAAGTAGACAGGCGTATAAGAATATGAGGTGCATGGCAAAGAGACAGGTGGTGAAGGCTAAGGATAAGGCATATGAAGAGTTATATGAAAGACTGGATACTAAGGAGGGAGAAAAGGACCTGTACCGATTGGTTAGTCAGAGGGTCCGAGCTAGGAAAGATGTGCAGCAGGTAAAGGTGATAAAGGATAATGAGGGAAACATACTCACAAGTGAGGAGAGTGTGTTGAGGAGATGGAAAGAGTACTTTGAGGGGTTGATGAATGAAGATAATGAGAGGGAGAGAAGGTTGGATGATGTGGGGATAGTGAATCATGAAGTACAATGGATTAGCAAGGAGGAAGTAAGGATAGCTATGAAGAGGATGAAGAATGGAAAGGCTGTTGGCCCAGATGACATATCTGTGGAAGCATGGAGGTATTTAGGTGAAATGGCAGTGGAGTTTTTAACCAGATCGTTTAATGAAATCTTGGAAAGTGAGGGGATGCCTGAGGAATGGAGAAAAAGTGTTTTGGTACTGATTTTTAAGAATAAGGGTGATGTGCAGAGTTGTAGTAACTACAGAGGGATGAAATTGATCAGTCACATCATGAAGTTATGGGAAAGAGTAGTGGAAGATAGGTTAAGAAGGGACGTGATGATTAGTGATCAGCAGTATGGTTTCATGCTGGGAAAGAGCACTACAGATGTGATGTTTGCTCTGAGAGTGTTGATGGAGAAGTACAGAGAATGTCAGAAGGAGTTGCATTGTGTTTTTGTACACTTAGAGAAAGCATATTACAGGGTGCCTAGAGAGGAGTTGTGGTATTGTATGAGGAAGTCAGGAGTGTCAGAGAAGTATGTAAGAGTGGTACAGGATATGTACGAGGGTAGTGTGACAGCTGTGAGGTCTGTGGTGGGAGTGACAGATGCGTTTAAGGTGGAGGTGGGGTTACATCAAGAATCAGCTCTGAGCCCTTTCTTATTTGCAATGGTGATGGACAGGTTGACAGATGAGATCAGACAGGAGTCCCCGTGGACTATGATAGTGGCAGATGACATTGTGATCTGTAGTGAGAGTAGGGAACAGATGGAGGAGACCTTGGAGAGGTGGAGATATGTTCTAGAGAGAAGAGGAATGAAGATCAGCAGGACTAAGACAGAATATATGTGTGTGAATGAGAGGGAGGATAGAGGAATGGTGAGGATTCAGGGAATAGAGGTGGTGAAGATGGATGAGCTTAAATACTTGGGATCAATAGTTCAGAGTAATGGTGAGTGTGGAAGAGAGGTGAAGAAGAGAGTACAGGCAGGATGGAGTGGGTGGAAAAGAGTGTCAGGAGTGATTTGTGACAGACAAGTATCAGTAAGGGTGAAAGGGAAGGTCTACAAGAGGGTAGTGAGACTAGCTATGTTATATATGTTGGAGACAGTGGCATTGACAAAAAGGCAGGAGTTTGAGCTGGATGTGGCAGAGTTAAGGATGTTAAGATTTGCACTGGGTGTGACGAGGGTGGACAGGATTAGGAATAAGTATATTAGAGGGTCAGCCCAGGTTGGAAGGTTTGGAGACAAAGCCAGAGAGGCAAGATTACGTTGGTTTGGACATGTGCTGAGGAGGGATGCTGAGTATATTGGGAAAACAATGCTAAGGATAAAGCTACCAGGTAACAGGAAAAGAGGAAGGCCTAAGATAAGGTTTACGGATGTGGTGAGAAAGGACATGCAGGTGGTTGGTGTGACAGAGCAAGATGCAGAGGACAGGAAGAAATGAAAACAGATGATCCGCTGTGGCGACCCCTATGGGAACAGCCAAAAGAAGATGTGGTCCACATTTACTACAAATATCATACAAGGATGACAGGGGTCACTTTGTCTCTTTTGCCACAATATTTAATTGCAGGTTACAATGTGATGCAATAGCAAAGAACAAAACACAAGAAAGACAACTTCAGTCCTGTGGAGAATCACATCCTTATGGATACTATGAAGGCATCTGGGAAATTCCTCTTTAGAAAATAGAGCCCAAAACAGGCAGAGAGAGCTAAGCCATAGAATCAAGTAATGGCTGACATCAATGCTGTAGAGGGACATAAGGGGGCACTGTGTACAACACCTTCCAACTATAAGTAACATTATGAAAATCAGTAATGGAAGACCAGTACTAAGACAGATGTCCATGTACAAAGAAGGCTACTGCAGCATTTTCTCCAGAATTATGAGGAAAACATAGGAGAGAATACCAAAGGGGAAAAAAAACGGATAGTTTAAAACGAGTGCATGCAAAGTGTCTTACAACTATCTTCTCTATGTGCACATATAATGCATTTTCCCCAATTATTCTATAAGAGTAGCTTTATAACTGTTTAACCCTTAAGAAAAACCTTAATGAAGTTTGTTTTGACTATTTGCAATAATGAATGTTCTTATTGTGTAAACTGTTCTCCTCAATGTATCTTTTATACTTTTGATATTTCTGTAATTTGTATTTTTGGAGCTTTTCTCCCTGGGCCTCCACTGAAAACGGGTCCTCTGGGCCCAGTGGACCTCCCTGGTAATCAAACTGGAAATAAATAAATAAATAAATAAGACAAAACCCATTGTCCTAATACAATTACTTTGAAAAACTTAACCATCAGTATAGGCTGGTGTGAACAAAGCATGTAAAAATAACTGTAGTTTCATAGTTTGGGTATACTGCATAGAGGCCATAGAATATTAGAACACAGGCTCCAAATTCCAGGAATAAACTGTACTCACAAACTAAGTAGCTCACTTATTCTTTAAAGACATTAAAGAACTACTGTACCTGACAAACAGGAGCAGCCTGTTCCAGGATCAATCAAAGCCAGGCTATAAAAAGTTAGCTCTCTAGGCCATTTTACAATTAGGAATTTGGAAAGTATAATTATAGCCTCTAGATTTATTAATTTGTAGCATATCATTATTCATGAAAAGCTGACATTCTTCATCATTATGAGCACAGTATGTTGCATTTAATCTATCTCGTAGCCAGAGATAACTTTTTGAATATCGATTATCAAGGCATAATCTGTAAGACAATGTTTTACAATCATGTATTGTTTTCATAAACTTCCTTTAGACACTTTCTACTAATGACAGATCACCTTTACAATAGAATAAAAAAAAGTATTGTATTCAATAATTTGTCTAATATAGTTGGCAAATAATTTTACCGGAAAAGAAGCCAATCTAGTCTTGAAACTTTTTTTAATACTAATAATCCTATAATACACATGTTTTTTACATTAACGATGCAAGCATTAAACTTATATTATAAGTCTGAGTTGATGTAAATTCCTAAGTCCTTGCATTTAGGGATTTTATGAACCATAATAACACCCAAAACAAGGTCTTGATCTGATCAAAAATGCCAAAGTACATCACACCAATTTTTGCAGAATTATTAGGTAATCCACATTTAGTTAACCATGCAAATACATCAGAAACATATAAGTTGAATGCCAGAAAATCAGATTAGGAAGATAAAAGACAAGTAATGTTTATATCATCTAGCTATCTGGACACAAAATAAGTAACATTAACTGATAATATAGATATCACATAATTAAATAATACATGGCACAAGGCCAAGGCCTGTGGTATCCTGGAAGAAAATGCTGACCAATTGGAATAATGCTGTTGTAAAAATGTCTTATACCCACTGCTTCAACACATGTTACCTGCCAGTTTCAGTAGCACTTGAGTCATTTATCCCTCATCACTGGACACATGATGACAATGATGCTCATATGAATATCAGCAATTTTATTTTGAAATATAAAAATTGTGTAAGTTTGTCAACCTTTGCCTGTGTTTTCTCCTTCTTAGCTGCTGAACACAGGAAACAGCTAAGCTGGTAGCAAACCCAAGCATCACTGCAGATTCCAAAGTAGATAGAAAAGATGCAACTGTGCTTTTTATATTCCTTTTGCGCATAGCACAGAAGTGCATATAAATGTGACTATGAATCAAACTCAGGAGAGAAGAATTCATAATTTGTATAAAATAATTGCAGATTTTCACCATATTTCTCATTTATACCCTCTTATGTCTTTATCTGCAGACTACTTGAAACCATTATACCTAAGTGCAGTTGCTGTCTATGAATATTGCAACAAGCACAACTTCCCACTGCACGACTATGAATACTGTCCATAGAGTGCAGTGAATCTTTGATCCACCCTTTTTAGGCTTGATGGCAGATGGTGTTTTAATCATCCTGGGACACTGGCAGCAATTACTAAATCCAGTTATATTCTTTTGTTCAGTTTTGTTGAAATAAGGTTTAGCTGGATAGTTCCCTTAAACATCAGGAAAGATATTTTCCATGTATTTATGTAACAAGCACTAACATGTTTTTTAAAAAAAAAATATATATATATATATATATATATATATATATATATATATATATATATATATATATATAACTTTGGGGCTTGTTGGAGATGTTATGATAATCCAATAAGTCTTGAAGCAAAGGGCTTTCTTGCCTAAAGTTTTATAATCCTGAGATGTAACAAGTGATTTGAGGTCTTATTTAATTTGGAATTTGAAAATTGTGTGGTCTGCTAACACTTTTGGCAGGCATACTGTTTTAATCTGAAAGTGGCACAGTTAACTGTTTTTGTTTTTTTACAGATCCTTCATGAATATTGCAAATGGGAAAGGATTTTTGAAAACTGTGTTTCATTGATTGGCACTGTCAACACTGATCGATCTTCATTTTTTATTTTATGTAGACTACTGCCTCACTAATAAATATGATTCACAGATTTAATGATAATTATCACATATCATAGATATACATAATTATTGGCAGCAACTTTTCCTCCAGTAACAATGACTCTGCTAATGTGCTAGAAATTAAGCATATATTTTCCCCTTGAGTTATTATTATTTATAGTTTGAGTGGCAGGAACCAAAATGTCTCAAAATAAACACATTTAGCTATTCGTTTTCAAAAAAAAGACGGTGTCTTTTGTAAGGCTGTAGCTAATGCCCTGTTTTTAGGTAATACGATGTAAATAACATATGTGATACAGATTACATTGAAGGAATATTCAAACAAACTTAATAAAATCTCATCCATATCATGGAAGGACAGACAATGCAATTCTAAAAAGTTATTATGCTGGCTAATTTATGGCAATAAACAAGGACAGTAACTTCATTTCAATTTAGGACATAAGCTTTAGAAAAATGGGAAGTAAGCTATATTTTTAGCAGGACAGGGCATATATAAGAAAATATAGTTCTTTTCACATTCCAACATATAGCATACATTTTTAAACCTCACTTATAGGTTTGGAAACAGTCTATTTATCTAGGTGGGATAACCGAATTGCAATTTAACTTCCTTACAGATGGTTGTCATATAACTTATTATGAATTTTGAAAATTAAGTTCTTATATGCAAAAAAAAAATGCTTTGTAGAATCGCCACCAGTTCATAACGAAAATGGTTGAGAATATTACAGAAATATATTAACATGAATAGGAATATCAAGTGTCTTATGCAGCTACTGTATGTTATCTTTCCACTAGGCATTTACCAGTAAATAACCTGCCAGCAACTAAAATAAATATGCCATAAAGGTCCGTGATACTTAATTTGTTAATTCATGTGTTAATTCATCTTGAAAGTGATCCACACTGGCTTAATTTCCATTACAGCATGACTGCTTGCCAAAAGTTCTATAATGTTTATTCCAAAATAAGGTTTGCCATATAGCTTTTTACAGGAATATATAAAACTGTAGATCTAGAATACTGAATTCATTTTGCATAGAAGAATGAGAGGCAGATCTGTTCATGCATGTAAAAATTTCCCTTAATTAAATGTTATTTAAATATTTTGTTTTATACAAGTCATTGACATTTCTCCCTATTAGACAAAATAATTTTATTTTGACAATAGGAATGATACTGGGCCAGATTCCAAAAGAGTTGCTCTCAGTCTAAATCTGCCCCGATTCCAAAAGACCTGCATTCAGTGTAAGTGAATTACTTTGGTGTAAGGTCTATCTGTAAACAGGCATACTACATGGACCAGATTCCAAAACACCTTCTCTCAGCCTGTTAACAGTGTAAGTGGTCACTTGTACTAAGAGCAAGTCTTTTGGAATCAAGTCCTCCAAGTTTTAATAATAATTAGATTAGATAAAGTAGGATTATGCTTTATCTATACTTTTCAAGAGATACATATGTCCCTTTGGCTATTTTATTGAATGCTGAAACATGAATAGGAAGTATAAGGAATTTAAGGAAAAAAATAAAAATAAAAGGAAGGGGACAAAAGATAGAAGAATATGTGGAAGAGATAGGAGGAAAGGGGGAAATATATTAAGAGAAGACAGATTAATAAGAAAATTAGCTTCAGTATATGTAATCATAATATCAAGCACTATGGTTGAATAATTATTTTTTAATTTGTCATAATAAATTTAAACACAAATACTTGCTATTATAAGCAGATTGTTATATTGGTGATGTAGAAATGGTTCCGATTAAATGCAGATAAATATATTTTAACATTTAAGTTAATTTCACAGGAGAGATTCTCGGTTAAAAGTTTTTGGTTATGATGTAATTTTTGTAAACAATTTAGATTTGGTAGTAATAAGAAGGTGGTTTGGTTAGTATAGTTACTAGTCAAACTAGGAATTTATATGTAAATTTCAGCATGTCTTTTAATATATTATTTAGGTACTTTTGGTATGTATTCAGAGGCAAAATTACCTTTTCTGCTTGTAACTTTCCCTTTTACTAATTGATAACTACATAACAATCACTTGTATTTGATTTTTAGGTTGAACAGAATATTTAGTACAAATGCCAGAGATGTAGAATAAGTTTTAGTAATTGCAAAAAACAATAAATAAATTATTAAAATATTTATTTTATTTAGACTACAGATTTAATTACTTTTCTTTAAACTGTAATGGTTTAAATAATAGCCAGGGAAATAAGTGTTTGTATTTAATATCTTAATTTAAGTAAACCCTAAGCCTTTTTTGTTTACAAGAAGCTCATGTCAGAGATTAATAACTAATTAATTAATTCATAATTAATGAATTAGTCTGGCTGACTACCTTTGCAGATGACTGCATGCTAGGAGCAGTCATTGAATCTCTAAATGACTTACTCATCTAAATAAATAACTGGTGCCAAAATCATAGACTGAAACTAAATGCTAAAAAAATGCATTATTGTACGCTTTGGGAAGTCATCTACCCCAGGGAACTATCACAGTGACAACATGCCCCTAAGAGGTAACCCAGTTGTTTGGGATTTGGGAACTTATGTGGATAGTAATGAAACGTTTGAACAACATGTGTATATTGTTGTAAGAAAGTTCTTCGACATTGCACAGCTTATAAACAAAGGGACTGTGTCTCGCTCTAGGGATGACATTGTCTCCCTTTACTCAGCCATCGTTAGTCCAGTCATTGCATATAATGCTCCCTTTCATATGTATCTGTCTAGATATATGCAACAACTGGAACACCCACATAGATATTTTACCAAAAAAGTTACAAGGCCTGAAAAACATGCACTACATGGACCACCTCAAAGCCCTATCACTATATTCAGTATCCTTCAGACTGCTAAGAGATGACCTGTGACTGGCATACAAGGCATCCTCTTACCCATTACTTATGGATTTACTTTACATCAAGTCAAATAGCATCAAAAGTACTTGGTCTAGGGATCTAATCCTCTTCTGTAACATCAACAGAACAGTTTGAAGGAACGGGTATATTTCACAGAGGATAACATTGCTATGGAACAGACTCCCAAACCACATAAACCAAAGTTCATCCCACTCCATATTTAATCACAACTTAGATCTATGGATAGGAAACAGAAAATTTACTCCAGTACTGCCCCCTGTACTACAAATGGACAAAAGCAGCTCCTAAATGCTTCATCCCATGCATAGGTCCCTACAAATTATCTGTGCTATGCTATGAAACCAGTTATTCTCATTAGGAGTAATATATCATTATCAACCATGGGATTGGTAAGGTCAGTCTGTAACCAAATGGGATAGGTTATTTTGAGCACAAAAAGGGAAATTGAATAGGCTTAAAAAGCTGACAAGTACAGATAGGCTAGTACTTACCAATGAACCTACAAATTTTCATATGAAGGAAAATCAGTTAGGGCAATATGAAGATTTTGTTATTCACATTACAAAAGTAAAAGAATAGGAGTTGCTATTTTATGGACAAATAATATAGTTATACCCAAGATCTTATTTAAATTCAGTGAAAGGACTATGTGCTCCAGTAATGATACAGTAATGTAACTGAATTTTGACTCTTAGGACTATTTATTTGAAAACTGGTATGGCAACCATCAAAGCTATGCGCCATCAAAACACTTTATTAAACAACATGAAAGGTAATATCATTCTTGAAGGAGATTATAATTATATTTTGGGAGAAAATTATACTAGTACAGATACAGAACCAAGAATATTGGCAATTACTTTTAAACCACAAACGAAGTTACACCAAAACCAGTTTATTCGATAAAGCTTTCGGGTCTACACCCTTCATACTGATGAAGGGTGTAGACCCGAAAGCTTTATCGAATAAACTGGTTTTGGTGTAACTTCGTTTGTGGTTTGAAACTGGGTACTATCACTACTGTGTTTCAACGATTACTTTTAAAAACAGACTAATTTGCTAAATTTTAAAGATACATTTCATATAAAATATTCTGAATGTTTCTATTATTTGCATTATTTCTGTGTTTTGGGACACAGTCATTGATAAAATATTTATTTCACATGATTTATAATTTCATATCCCTGTTCTGATTATAAGCTGATTATAAGGTGTTAAACCTTGTATTCAACTTTAATGTTAATACGCCAGTAATGATAAACTGAATAAATGTCTATATTGGAAAATTAGATGAAGCTCAAGAATGATTAAAGCTGAAGTTGATATAATTTTATTAAAAATACTACTAAAAATATTAATGAAATATACATAAGGAACTCTTTAAAAGCATTTTTATACGTCAACATACATATTTTGGAGATATAAACTTGGGAATAGTGTGATTTATGATAATCAAATAATTTTAGGTGATTTTAACTTCCATTTTATTAATTGGAATGAAGTTACTTATTCTACTGCACCCAAACAGGAATTTTGTAATATGTTGTTAACAAAGAATTTTGTGCAGCTTTAGCTTTCCCACCAGGGAAAATAATGTTCTGGACATTTTAGTAACAAACAAGCCTTAAAAAGTTATGCATATTGCTGAATTAAACCACATTGGAAACTCTGATCACTTGGATTTTCACTTTACAGTGTTAATGTGAATGCAGCTCAAGAATCAAAGATTATGTATGCTGGGTCAGAAACTGATAATAAGGAACTTATCATCAAGGCTAACTATATTTTAAATAGTAGGAAATTATTGTAATTTGATATCATTTTGCAATATGATAGAATAACTATGTTTAGATCATGTCAGTAATTGCAAAATTGTGATCCATAAGAAAAAGTTCTTCTCCTCCTTGGTGGTATAATAAACATGGTAGATTACTGAAAGTAAAAGGAAGGAAGGAAATAAAGGGTAAGGATGAAATATAATACCTCCTCCGCCATAAAAGTGCACTGTTCATTTAGTAAACATTTAAAGAGCTCTTTGTTAATAGCAAAGAAAAGTTTTGAAAATAAGTTTGTGAAGTATCAGGGCAATATTTTTTTCCTTACAGGAACAAAGGCAAAGGAGTTGTGGACAGTCATCATCATCAACATCAACAAACCCCCTTTTTTCCTATTTTCTAAATGGGCTCATGGTGTTAACTCAACTGTCTCAGTCTCTCTTGATTCAATACCACACTCCTAGCTTCTTTGACAGTCATTCCTGAAAGTTACAGGTTTTCTCACATATAATCCATCCATCTCTTTGCTGGATACCTACATTTCAACTTGCCTTCTTCCTGTCTGTCCCAAATCTTCTTCACCGGGTTGTCTTCTGCTTTAGTGCACATGTGCCCAAACCACAGTTAGCTGTTCTCTTCCACCTTTTCTGAGATCGGAGCCACTTTCGGCTTCTGCTCTGGTGTCCTCATTTTTTCAACTGTCCCACACTGCATCCTATTACCCATCTCAGGCACTTCATCTCCATCACCTCTAGTTTCCTCAACTGCTCTGAATTCACTGCCCATGTTTTTGTAACATACAGTAGTACTGGTCACACTACTGTTTTATACACCTTAACTTTCAGCTTCTTTGGCATTTTTCTTTCATATACTACCCCTGACACTCTGTGCCATTTGGGTGCAGCCCCTCTAATTCTAGCTTTGAACTCTTTATTCAGATTTTACTCCTCCTCAACCACCGCTCCCAATACTTGGAGTTGTTAACTTGTTCCACTATCCTTCTTCTATCTTAGTTCTTAGCTTCTTCTGATTTACCCCATTTGCGGTAATTACAACTGTCTTATCTATACTCAGTTTAATTCTGTGTGCCTTCAGTTTTGTGCTCCATTCCCTTATCCTTTGTTGAAGTTATTGTTTGCTGTCTGCATACAGCAACTTTATTTCTCATTCCCCCTTGACCTGTTTGCTAATTTAGTGTCTCACCAGTATGAGCAGCAGTGGGCTTAAATTTGAACCCTGATGCACATCTACTCTCACTGAGAACCCCACTGTGAGTCCAAAAACTGTTCATACTTATGTCACTGGGCCCTTCTTCATAGCCTGTACTAATTCTACAAATGTTTCTGGAAGTGTGAACCATCATAGGACTGCCCAAATCAGTTTTCTTGGGACCTTGTCATTTGCTTTCTCCAAGTCTAGAAGTGCTCAATTGGACTCTTTCCTCATCCTTAGCTCCTTCTCAACTATCTGTCTCACTGCAAGCATCTGGTCAGTTATGCTGCATCCTAATCTGAGTCTGAACTGCTCATCTCCCATCTTACTTTCTACTACTCTGTGAATTTATTTGTCAATCACTCTCTTCAGAACTTTCATGCAGTGAGACAGGAATTTAAAACTGCTGTACTGGCCACAGATGTGAATGACCCCTTTGGTCTTGCACACTGGCAATAACATTATTTATTTATTTATTTGACATTTGTTTACCAGGATGGTCTGACTGGGTCAACAGAACACGTTTCCAGCAGAGGACTGGGGAGAAAAGCTCCACATACATATATTTAGAACATTTCAAATAAAAACAATTCACGTAACAGACAATAAAAATAATACAAACATAGTCATGGCATTCAAATTTGTTAGAGTTTAGTTTTATTAAGATTATGATAATTTACAATAATGTAAAGTTGGGACATGTGAACATGTCCATCATTTATAATCAATCATCTTCTTAGGAGTGTGAGTTAATCAACTAAAATTGTACGTTAGTACAGAGAGATTGGGAGCTGGATACGTTTTTAATATGCTAAGGTGAAAAATAATGTTACTTTGGAAATGTGATCCAGTTATGTGGGATATGCCTTTCTCTCCATATTGCTATGAGTACCCTTAGGAGCCATTTATCCCCTATCTCACCCAGCATCTTTATCACATCTGCTCTGACCACATCTGAGCCTGCTGCTTTCCCTGATTTATTTTTTCTTAGTGCTACTCTTACTTTTTCTAGGGTGGTGGACTCTTCTTTCATTGTAGGCTGTGTTGTGGCAGTACAGCTTCTGTGGGGTTTTCACCATTCAGAAGCTGCTAGGAGTAATCCTTCCATCTGTCTTCCATGTCCTGTAGACTGGTAAGCAGGTTGCTGCTCTCATCCATTATGAAGAGTCTCTGATAACTATCTTTCTGCTTTTTCCTTGCAGCCTGATAGAGTTTCTTTGGGCCTGGTTGAGTGCCTCTGAGGCTTTGTATTTTGTTATTTCATCTGTCAAAAAGTCATTAAGCAACATATCAACACCACTTTGGAGTAAAAAATATAATAAAATGTTATCAATATTCTGCTAACATTTATTATTTTTTTAAAAAAGATACAAGTCATACATTCAGTATAAACTGACTGTAAATTTGTAACTAACCCATTACTCTTATCAGATTTCATAAAACAAAATTCTGCTATATCAATTAACTCCTTCAAAGTACCCAGGTTAGAAGGAGGAAAAAAGGCTATTCTTAGTTTGTTTTTGTTTTGTTTTTTTTGTTTGTTTTTTTTTTTTTTGGGGGGGGGGGGCAGTGATCTAAAATCTCTTACAGAAATCCAAAAAAGTATTCAAAGCTGAATTAAGTGCAGGATTAAAAGCAGTGGGCTTCTTTAAAGCATAAAAGCTTAAATATTCCACAACTGGTATGCCATGAAAAACAAATTGCAGATTTAACTTAGAAATATATTGCCTTAGATCAGTTAATGCACTTATCAAAACAACTCTATTACTAGGAATAAGAAAGTCCCTTTGATAACACATCCAAGTGAATAAAGATAAACATATAAGATGTTAGATTGTAAATAGGCAGCCTTAGGTGTAATAATGTCTGTCCATTCCCCTTCCACAGCCTTTCTCTCAAGAAAATTGTGGACAGGATGTGCTGCTGCTGCTCTGGGGACTGCTTCTCAAATTGTATTGGTTCATTTTTGTTTTGAGGCACTGCCATTCTTCTTCATTTCCACCTATTTGTTCTTCTTCCTGAAGAGTTGCAGCCATGAGTATTTCCTTGAACTCTTGTGCTTTCTGTCCAGCCAACTTCTAAATCTTTAGTCCACTCTCTGTTGACCTTAGAGTCTTCTCTGACCACAGCTTACTGCTGATTGTGGCAAACAGTGGTTTATGCTGTAGGCTGATTGTTTCACTGGGGATGACTCTGCAATCACTGATTCTACCTCAGTGCCCTTTCCTTACTAGAAGGCAGTCTACCGGAGTTGCATGTTGGCCACTCTTGTATGTGATCCTGTGACTTTATCTCATGTTGAGCCATGTTTTTGACCACTGTCAAGCCATTTGCCAGATGGAAGTCTAAAATGGCCTTTCCTTCTCTATTCTTTTTGCCTCACCCATGTCGACCCAGACAGTACTCATGTCCTGTTCTGTATGACCTGATATGTGCATTCCAGTCCCCATTATCAACACCAGCTCATGCTGTCCTGCTTTATCTAGTAGGTCCTGTAACTGCTTCCTGATTGCTGTCTTTTCCTCTCTTTCACAAACTTGCTGCAGGGCCTAGGCTAAGATTACAAATACAGCCCTATCCTTATACTGGAGTCTGATTGGCATGATGACACCCTTCACTGTCACCTGAAGCCTCTCCCTCATCACAATTCACACACAATTTCTAGTCTATTCTTCTCCTAAATAGTAGAATATGGATCCTAAGCCCAGTAGCTTAGCTGCACTGCCCTTTTCTGGATAGAGGATTTCAACACTACTTTTAATAATCATGTCATACGCTTCCAATCTCCATCCTGCTAGTGAATCCACATTGAGTGTAGCAATCTTTAGTTCATGTGTGGGAGGTTGATTAGTTTTATTTCCAGCTTTTGCTCAATAGAGCTATTCCAAGTAACCCAAGCTGTGCAACTGAAGTAGCTTATTGATCCAAGGCTGCTGAACTTTATGGTTGGCACACACTGACCAATAGGGGTACATATCCCTCTTTCAGTGGTAGCATGGTCCCTGGCATAGGTTGGAGGCCAGGTCCTCAATCCAATTATCAAATGACAATATGCATGCCCATTTTTGGAAACATTAATCAATGTGACACAATCATCTAGAGACAATTTTTACACCATTGAGTGACTAGCTTTGACATGATGCACAGTCTATGATCCATGTTCTCCTATATACAGGAAACTGAGCACTAAAGTTGATATCCAAAGTGGTTGGTCTATACAACTCTTCCCCTGCTAGACACCATCTAGAGTCTGTTCTACTCTCACAGCTCCATTCATGGATGTGTTTGAAGTGGAAACACTCAGCATGTTTTTTGAGGGAAGAGGAACCCCACTGAGACACAGGGGGAACATGTAAACTCCATACAGGCATTAGCCAGAGGTCAGAATTGAACCTTGTACCTTGTGCATGGGAGACAAAAACCTCAACCATTATGCCAGCTATGTAAACAGTACAATTGCTGCTACGGGTAAAACACTCCACTCAAGATTAGGATTATCAGATGCATTTAATATATATTTTTGAGAGACTGTAATTTAATTGAATGTTATAACCAGATTCCTTTGGTTAACTTTAATGATAATGCAGTATGTCCAGTATTCTCAATGGAATTAGCTATTCAATTTATGGTCAAGATTAAACATTAAATTAGCCTAAAGCTGGTTAATATTTCAGGTTATTTTTGGGCCACACTCTCTATGCACATCATTGACAATATCATTAACATGTTTAATGTATTGTTATTCTCCAATATGGTTCTCTTGAGTGCTTTTGATAAGCTGTTTAACCATAGATCCATTAATTTAACCTCTTTGGTTGGGAAATACTTTAAAAGATATCCACTATTATAAGGAAATAGTAAAGTGGGGACATTGCTGGGTATCTCCCTGTATGGGTTTATGAAAAATAGATCCACATTTATCAAACTTGAAGATTTGTATGATACTGTCATTAAGGCTTTGGACACTGGAATGGGGCAATGGTGGCTTATTTAGACTTACCTAAGGCATTTTATAGTATCCTTCATTCTGTTATCATTCAGTCTATCTATCCACATCTACTAAAACATATATTGTTAGGTGAGTGAGACATTTTTTATCTGAGAGAGTTCAAAGAGTTAAAATAAACAACCTTTTTTCAGGTTGAGAAGTGTTAGGGCAGATTTTACTCAGGGATCTGTGCTTGGCCCCCCTTTAATTAAATATTGTTATTTTTCTCATCTCCAAAAATCAGATTGCTGCTAACAGGCAACATATGATGATGACATCAGAATTGGGGCCCTTCTGACACACACTAGGATGATATAAATAAATTTATTATTTACCTTATGAAAGATTTTAAGTGTCTGAATAATAATAGGTTACAAATTAGTAGAGAAGAACATAGATATTAGGATGGATTGATCTTTAGGAATTTCTCCTCTGGAGACTCTGGATTTCTTGTTAAATTATTTGTGGCATATTTAAGACCAGTAATTTAATTTCACTTGCTGTTTTGTGCCTTCAATATGTGTAACTCGGTTACTTTGGAAAGCACTCAGTAAACATTTAAGAAGATAAATTGTAATTTAAATGATCTCTCATATGCTGATAGACTGGAACATAGATCTTTTTTTCAATAAACTATAGGCATGAGTGAGGCAAATTATTCATGGTATATTAAGCCATTTATGATAAGAATCTTTATTTAGTAATGAGCATTGAGTTATTACAACTGAATTGTGCATCTAGGGGTTGTGAATATACCTTTAAGCTTGATAAATGAAGACATTCATTAAGGACCAGGTTTATTTCACATTCAGTAGTTAGTTTATGTAATAGGCTTATTATATGTCAAAGTAAATCTTTAATGCTTTTTCTTTCATTCTTTTGATAAATGGATGGGGTAATTGGCTTATTCATTAACAACAGAGTGCATTTTAATGGACATCTTAGGTCACTACTTATTCATTTCTAACTATGAGAACTATAAGAATAGGAATAAAACTGAAGAATAGGACAAGAAATTAATAAACCTACAACAGCAATTACATCAAATAAAGTTTTAGATTAAAATGGCGAGAAAGATATAGCTTTGCCAAATATTCTTAATAAAATTTCCAATAAATGTTATTGCACAAATCAGCATTAGTTCTTTAAAAATATAAAATGTGCCTCCTATTCAATGCCCCCAAAATAATGTATAATCATATAAAGAAAACTAAAGTGCTATCTAAAAATAATCATATTCAAGACATTAAAAACTCAAAAGATTAAACAATAAGGATAGAAACTGGTGACATGCTTACTGACTTTAGACAATATTCTATGAATTTAAACGTGTTAAACTCCCGAAGAAATACTAACAGTACAGCACTTATGAAATATGGAAAAAATGTTCTCAAAATTCTTCATAAAAGCAAGTGACATTAAAAAAAGAAGATTTTCTTTAAATAAATCACAAATTAAAAAAAACTTTAAAATAATAATATTGACTAAAATGGAGCTGATGGAATAACAGCTGAAAAATATAAATTACTTCCTAATAAAATGTTTCGTTCATCTATGAAACTTTATCAGTAATACAAGAAAAGTTCAATTTCCCTCTTCTTGGAAATACTCTCCTACAGCACCCATTTTAAACCCCGGTAAAAAGCCCCCGCTTTGTTCTTTATAGAGACATATCATTTAAATGTAGACTTTAAAAATGTTATGTCGATTCCTTATGACAGAATAAAAAATGTATTCTTGTGATAATCAATAAAGATCAAACTGTTTTCTTATTGAATAGGCAAACATGAGATAATATTAAAATCAGTAATATTAAATGACTATTAACATTATTAGATACTGTTTCATGTAACAAAACTGAAGCAGCCTTAAGTATGGTAGAAAATATTCAAGAAAGTGAATTGGAACTATTTACTCAAAATATTAGAATTATTTGGCCTCCCTAAAGAGTTTGTAAATCTTATTAAATGCCTCCATCTAGACAATAAGACATATGTTAAAATGTGCCCTTATCTGTCCAACTTCATTGAAGTAAGGAGAAATTAAACAAAGGCATCATTTCCCTCCTATGTTGCTTGCTATGGCTACAGATCTTCTAGCTGAAATAATTAAACAGAATACTATAAAAATCATCAAAGTAGGAGCTTGGTATGTATTGAAAATTACCTTGATATAACACTTACTGATATTTAATCATCAGTGAATTAAGTGAATGGGCTGCCACGGTTGTGCAGTGGTTAGCATTGTTGCCTCACAGCAAGAGGTTCTCAGGTTCGATCCTTGGCTGGGGTGCCTTTTGTGCAGAGTCTGCATGTCCTCCCTGTGGTCTCGTGGGTTTCCTCCGGGTGCTCCGGTTTCCTCCCACATCCCAAAGACATGCTGCAGGTGGATTGGACACTCTAAATTGGCCCTAGGTGTGAGTGCATGTGTGCACCTTCTGTGGAAGGTTGGGCTGGCAACTCGACACTGTAAAACTCCAATGCCAATCATGAGCAAACAGGTGATCCGCTGTGGCGACCCCTAACCGGGAAAAGAAGAAGAAGAAGTGAATTAAGTGAATGTAATAATAAATGAGTTTGAACTTGTATCAAGTACGACTTTCAGTGATAGGAAATCTAAAACTGGTTTATTAAATGGCAACATTTTCAGTCATAATATTAATTGATGTATTATTAACTAGAAGTCCTTGAAACTAGAATATTTGGATATACTCTTAAAATATAATTGGCAAGATACAAGAGATTACAATTTTGAGAAATTAACTCGAGATCAAACTATTAATTAATAACTGGAACAAGTTCTGTCTCGATTTGTAGGAAGACATCAGTTAATTAAAATGGTCATACTTCCTAATTTTATCTCCATAGGTCAAACCACAGGATTAATTTACAATAAAGTTTATTTAAAATAATAAATAGAGATATTTTAAGGTTTCTTTGACATCTAATTAAACACAGATTATCTCATAGGCATCACATTAGATCTTGGGATAGATGTAGGGTAAAACTTCCAGATGTAGAAAAGTATGCCCAAACTGTTTATATGTTGGATAAGGAATGCTCTTATAATTGAAAAAAATATATTCTGTTAGCCTTTTTGAAAGAGAATGAAGATTCCATACCTTATATTAGAAAATGTTGTTAATAAGACATGGATACTAATAAGCAGTTTGTTACAGCATAACAAATATAATCCCACAAACTTGTAATATGTAAATAATCTAAGAACTTTAAAAATGTTAGTCAGAAGCATCCTGATTTAAAATTCAGTTTCACATTAAATATCCCTTTCGTATTTCTGAAGGTTGAAAAGTGCGTACAAATTAATGGATTATTATTGTTGTTTGGAAAACTAAGACTTTCATGGTTTGACATAATTGTTTTCATAATACTCTTCTTAAAAATGTAGCTAGAATAACTTTGAATTTATCTTAAGGCAGGAGGATTGGCTCAGGAATTCAAAAAGAACCTAGGCAATCATAATAACGGCTGTTGAAAAATTACTCTAGTTACATAGTGAGGTATTTTACAGTTCAGATACACATTAACCACAATGAGGAAAGACCTCATTGTTGTTTAATTTACTTCTCTGAATTACTGTTAACTAACACTTGCTAATTTAACTTTTCTGTGGTAGTTAACACTGTAGTTCCAAGCATCACATTGGTATAGCAACCCCTTTCACTCTCACACACACATACAGAAAGTAAAACACACACACACACACACACACACACACACACACACACACACACACACACACACACACACGCACACGCACACACGCACACACCCACACACGCACACACACACACACACACACACACACACACACACACACACGCACACACGCACACACACACTCACACATGAGTGCACATCAAATGCCCTAGTCCTGTCCATGTGTTGTCAGAATGCCCATAGTGTCTTCTTTTTCCAGTAATTCATGAATGATTAGAGTCATTACTGCCAGACATTATAGATTTTTACACTTCATACCATTCAGTAAAATCATGCTAGTGTCAACACTATTCTTCTAGTGACTTTTAAATTAGTAAGACTAATAATTAAAATCTGTCACTGTGTCTTTGTCCCACCACTACTTTGGCCTTGTGTGGATTTCTTGTACGATGAGGTTGAGAGGTTTACTTTATGTGCCCTGCCCCTCTCCCAGATATCTTGGGACATGTTGCAGGCATTTAATAATGCTTGAGATTGTCATTATATTTAAGATAAACCCTTACTACATTAACAGTTAGTACAATGAATCAATGTTCATGTCTCCTATGGTAAGGAAGCAGGGTTGAAGCGAAGTTTCTCCCTTTTAATTTGCCTATTTTTTAACAGGTATTATTTTTTCAGCATTACATCCCTTGTGTTTAGTAGGGATGCAGAGGTCTAGTACACTGTGTGAGCTGAGGTGGTACAAGGCTGACATCTACTTTATTGCCTTTAAGACATGCTATGTATAGTGTTCCTGGTGTCTAGTGATTCCCTGCTCCACTTTTTCTTTTTAAGTGTTTATACGGAGCACTATATAGAGTATCCTGGAGTCAGGTGTTCTCCTGGCTCACTTTACACATAAGTGCCATTAAGGCAGGCGATGTAAGTGTACTCCTCAGTGGCTAGTGTATCCTAGCCTACATCTTCAGATTTATTCCTTGGTGTCTAGTGGTTCCCTCTCCCATGATCAATGTCAGGTTTAAGTACCATTAAAGTGCGAGATAACATACTTATTCCCTGATGACTAGTGGTTACCCCACATAAATCAATGGTAGATTTAAGTGTTATTAAGGCATGAAATACCAGAGTTATTCCCTGGTGTGTAGTGGCACCCCCACCCCAATCAATGTTAGGTTTGGTTATCATTAAGGCATGAGATATCAAAGTTATTCCCTGATGTCCAGTGGTTACTTCACCCTCAATCAATATTAGGTTTAAGTGCCATTAAGGCATAAGATAACAAAGTTATTTTCCGGTGTCTAGTGATTCCTCCAATCCTAAGAGTCAATAAGGTATAATGTTAAAGTGGCATCCCTGTTGGTTAGTGGTCCCCACCCAACCCAGTTTTACAGGCTTTGCTCATTATTCTAGGGATATGTGAAAGTTTGACAGCCACCCTAACCCCCCTCCCCCCACACACACACACACACACACACACATACATGCACACCTCACCTACTCCCTCCCTAACCCCACTACTGCCACCAACCTCTCAGGCAGATGCACACACACAGACACACACACACACACACACACACACACACACACACACACACACACACACACACACACACATACACAGTCACATACACCTTAACACTGCATTACCACTAACTTCTCACTTACCTCTACCACAGTGGATGAGCACAGCGTTTTCACTGTGTTTATTACCATGAGTAGCCAAAAACATTCATATCAATTTATGCAGCTGCATAAATGCCTTACCACTGGCATTTCAAGAGGAGACCACATGGCTAATTAGCATATGCCTTTCTCCAGGACTGCCTCATACCATGTGGCACAGTGAGAGAGACAGCCCACTGTGGTGCTGGATACCTTTGTGCAAACGCACCATGGCCGGGATGTCTCTGAATTCATAAAGGTTGCTGTGAGTTGTACACATAACGTACACCTTATGGTAACCTTTCTGAATTCATAGGTAAATTTAGTTACTAGAAATTTGAACATATGCATAACAAAAATATGTTAACCATAATATCTCCAGCTAGATATTACTCAGGCTTCTTGATGACCTATGCCAAATTCTTTAAGAAAATTAACAAAATAAAGCAAATTAATCAATTTATGAAAAATTCTTATAGAATACAAAGAAAATTTACATGAAAAGTATTGGAATGTCATATTTCAGAACGAGAAATATAGTGTTTCTGAAAACAATAACTATCACAACTAAAGATCTTTGCAGAACTCCTCAGAAATGAAATTTTGGAAGATTTATATATGGAAATGTTTGGATAGGGCTTTTCTTACATCAAACAGGATCAGGAAAATTGGGAAAATATGAGAAATCTGTTGGAGTTGTAGGACTGTAACTAAAGCAAACTGGAAACATATAATGTCCTAATGTTATGTTCAATTATATTGGAGGAGAATGTAAATAATGTCATGCTTGCAAATTTTGTGTTGCTAAAGAATTAGTATTGTTCAGTGTTCCTATACCCCCAACTGCTTAAATTTTAAACAGCTACAACTTCTTTGGCTCATTTAAGCTATTGCTAGAAAAGTTTCACCAGAAAATGGAAACAAAATACCAAATCACAATTCACAGATTTTCTCCAACTGTTAAATTCTCTAATAATGAAAGAAATTTAAATTTAAATGGCAGAAGATAACAAGAAAGCTATTGGAGAAACACGACTGCTAAGATTCTTAAATCTCTTCTTGAAATAATATATTCAAAATTATAGCCTTGATTAACTTGCTTAATGTGGTCTCTACAAAATAAAAAAAAACATATTCTTTAAGTTTACAAGCATGTTTTGTACATTGCGTATATAGTTCCTGTTAACCAGGACATAAGTACTGGAAATGGTTGTATTACTTTTAATTCCAAATCCATGGAAATGAAATTTATCAAACTTCCTTAACAAAAGAACTTCATCAGTAACAAAATATTTTTGTTACTATCAGTAAATATGTTAAATAAAAAAGGAAAATCACCTTATAGACAGTACATATACACAGTAAATAAGCATTTATTTTGTGAGGCACTAGGCTGACATCTTGCACCTGTTGTCATTTATTATCAAGTCTAAGATCACTGCAAGTGATTAAAAGTCAACGTTTTGAAAGAGACAAACTGCATAACAGTAATTGAAAAATGTTTCCTCAAACATGAAGAGGTTTTGTTTCTCAGAACTGATAGTCAGTCTTTGACAGTTTCATTTCAGCTAAACTTTTGCCATCGACTCCCATGTTTATTAGTCATCAAGACATGAAGAAGGTGGACTGGACACTC
This sequence comes from Protopterus annectens, assembly GCF_019279795.1. Taxonomy (NCBI): domain Eukaryota; kingdom Metazoa; phylum Chordata; order Ceratodontiformes; family Protopteridae; genus Protopterus; species Protopterus annectens. The sequence goes on along the minus strand of NC_056733.1, from coordinate 1,486,256,911 downwards.
TAAACTGGCCGTATGTGCGAATGTGTGTGCGAGTGAGTGGTACAGATGAACTACTGTGGCAGGGCTAGCCACCCAGTGGTGTAAACTTTGGCTCGAGATGATTGTCACTGTTGAAGTGACACCCAGACCCCATGTGCTAATGGGAAAAAGGGGTTGTGGATGGACGGATTGGATTCATGAACGGTATCACACAGTTACTTATGTGAGGTACTAAGGCCTAATTTTCATGAGACATTACTTTGAAAAGCTACCAAGACAAATAAAAAGTGGAACATGTTTTAATCCATTAAGACAGAAAACAATTTAACTCACAAAATTATAAATCCCTTGCAAATGCTAGGCATATTAGGGTACCTGAGCCTTTAACTGAGACTTTTAATTAAACTGGTATATCTGAGCCTGTGTCTATTCTTATAATTATTAAATGTACTGAGGGATTTGTGCTTATAATTGTCATTATTAGCTGTACTGGAGTTCCCCATTTAGAAAAATTACTGTTACTCATAACAGGGTGTATGTTTCTGTAAATGGAACCATCAGATATATTGCAATACCTTTGCCTGTAAATACATATGTCAAGTATACGAAGATATGAGTTCCTGTAAATGTGACTATAAGATGTAGTGCAGTCTGTATCTGCAAGTTTGATTTTTAAGATGCACTTTTTTTATGCTTGTACATCTAATATTTATGTGCACTAATGTAATTTATGTGCACTAGTGTATCTACATCTGCAGTTATCACTTGGAGATGTGCTGTGCTGTTTCCTGTAAACGTGATGCTTAGATTTGTCGGAGTGCAGTGCTTATAGCTTTTATCTATACTGGAATACTCAATACATTTTAGCTGGTTTTGTTTCCAAAGAACTATGAATCACTTTTCATGCTGTCTTTAAATGTTTGCACTGTTTTTTCTGTTAATGCTTTTTATGAACAGATCTACATATGAACTGCCACCTATAATAACCTTACATCTCATTACTATTCTATATAATATATAATACATTCCTAGGGTAATCTATATAAACAAACATTGTTTACTAATACCCATATTACATTGCTGAAATGTAACACTGCATGATCCTTGATTTACATCCTTGATTTGCTGCAATTCTCTCCTTCATTACCAGCTTATTCTTCCCACTAACCTCTCTGTATTCATTCAAATGTCTTAACTAATTCCTTGTATAACTTTGTTAAGGTCATTCAATCCTGCAATTAAATAATCTATGCATTACTAATCATTGCTCTTTTATTTACACCTCATCATTATGAAACGCACACAAAGAATACTATACCTAATTACCTAGCGTCAGTCTTACATCCATGCACACCTATATTTGACATCACCATTCCAAACTGGTGGTCTAATTACCCAGCGTTCCTAGTACCATTAACTAAACTAGCCTACACAAACCTGATTAAACTACTTACTTCAAAAGTCTTTATAGCAATAGCTATGCTGCTAGCTGGTGATACAGCAACAAATCCTGGACACACATAGCCCTACCCAATAGTCAAAGGACTTATTTATTGGATATTTAAACACTAGAAGCCTAAATAATGAGTGACCACAATTCAAATTCTTGCCACAAACACATAACAACAAAATAACTGCCATCACAGAATGGTTTAAAGATTCAGTATATATATCCCCACCCAATAAAAAACAAATATGCCAGGTGTTACTACACTATAATAGGACCGAGGCAAGAGGGTATTGCTATGATGATCAATAACTCATCAAATCTAAACTCTATGCTCAAAGCCATAGCTATTACGACATCAGACAATGACCACAATGACTATTAACACAACTGCAATTAGGTTAACATGCAAAAGTCTATGAGGCAGTAATGTATATGCCACCTTCCTCCAGTACAAAAACTCTTTCACACATATCAAACAACTTGCTGACTTCATTGACAATCATAAAACTATTATAGTAGATAATTGTAACACTGGCATGGAAAAGAAAACTTATCTAGAAAGTATTGCTTTGTCCATCCATTTTGCACCAGATTATATCTCAGGGTAACTGGCTAAATGTACATACAAACAAAAAAAATAACTAGCTTTTGTCTTCACAAATGTATCTGATAAATTAAGATCCCTATCTCATATTTACCCACTGATCACTTAAAGTAAACAAACTACTCCCAGAGATCATTTGGAACAGATCCATGCTGAATGATTTGTAAATTATCCTTCATGTGGAACTATAAAATATTGTCTTGAGTCCCTTTTATTTGTGTTGGCCCCTCCTCAGCACTTTTCACCTTCTGCAGTTTACTAATCTTTGTACAGTACAGTACAGTACATGTAATACCCTCTCAAAAATTAAGAATAGTGGTAAAAACATCCCTTGAATAACTTCCAGACTAAAAAGACAAATCAACATGAAAGACCAGGCTTATTAAGTATGGGAATCCGACTCAGCAACATAGCTAAACATGAAAAAAAAAAGCAATCATGGAGGTAAGAATAAATACCAAGAGTCAGAAATGTGAAACACAGATGTCAGCTATAAACTCCAGTTTCATACAGCCCATCCCGTGCTACCACAGTTAGAGCATCAATTCTTATGCTATCCCATGTCTTTCATTTTCAACCTGTATCTGATAACCAGTGTCATTCCACATAGCTTTAAGCATGATCTAATTATTCTCATGTCCAAACTCTCAGCCACTAATACCACCTCAGATTATAGACCCCTTACCACTCTTTTCTCCCTTGCCAAAATCTTGGGCAAACTTTTCTACAAACAAATAGACTATATAGGCAAACACATTAACCTACTGATAGGCAGCATGGATTCAGACAAAAAAAATAGCACACTGACAGTCTTATATGTACATGCAAATCAAGTTTATGAGACTATGAACAAGAGTATTGTAACTGCAGCTGTGTTTATTGTTATGAAATGGGCTTTTGCAACAGTAGACCATAGCATGCTGCTTCAAAAAGTACCTTCTGTAAGCATTTCCACTGAGATAACATTATAGTTTAAGAACTATCTCATGCAGACTTTCACTGGAATGAAAAGTAATGATCGTTACTGTCTAGGGAATACACAAATGGACAATTGTTGTTTTCCTTGCTAATTAATGACCTCCATTAGGACCTCCCTCAACTAATCTGGAATGTGTATGCAGTTGATACTGTCATTATAAAATCTAGCAAGACTAAAAGAGCAGCGAATAGAGAACTACAGACCAACATCTCCCATGTTTGGAACTGGCTAACTAACAATAAACTAATCTTAAACACAAATTAAATGAATATTGTGCTTTTTGACAATCCACAATACCTACATAAGACCAAACACATCATAATAACAGACCCTTTTGGTACTCCACTGCCTACCACCTCATCTCAGAAATATTTGGGTCTTTTACTATATCAATCATCTAAACTGACATTTACACAAAGAAATGATGGTCAGTAAATAAATATGCTTCTACCAAGACTGGGATATAAGCTTCCAATAACCTCTTAACTCTTAGCAGAATACATAACATGAGTTCTGGGAGAGTAATATTCTGAGATCTGTGCATGAGGCAAGTCACAGAAAGCATCACTGTTTAGCTATAGTCAAGTGCAATCAGTTCATAGTACATGCAAAGACTATTCTACGTAATACACTGACCTACAAAATCCATAATGATAGATGTTGCACACCTCCAAAATCAAAACTGTTTTAAAGAAAATGCACACTCACTGCAGAAGGTAATTGTTTAACAGATCACCCTTTAAACTTAGCAGTACAGAAAAAGCCTTCACCAACATAACATTAGCATGCTGGAATGACCTACCACAACAAATAAAGCAATTATCAGATGCAAAGTTATTCAGAAAGCAATTGAAATATAACTTGGTTAACCTAAACAAATGCTGCTGCTTTAGAGATTCTGGCTAGGGAATACTATAGCAGCTATGCAACTATTCTAATCAAAGTGCATGCCCATGATTAGAGAGTAATTACATGCGATATAACACACATAAACACACACACACACACACACACACACACACACACACACACACACACACACACACACACACACACACACATATATATATATATATGTATGCATGCATGTATGTATTATTACTGTGGGAGATATGGGAACTGTTTAAGATACAGGACTCATTTTCTTTAATTCTAGGGAATACAAGCTGTTAAAGTGCCTAATACATAATGTAATTCTAATCTGTATTGCCTTATCAAACAGTATTGTCTTAGTCTTAAACCTCTATTGCATTATCATATAGTCTTTCCTAATTGTATTGATTACATGATTTATTAAGTGTTATTACCATTTATACATTGCATAAAAAAGTTGTCTAAGGGGATGTCAACTTCCTTTGCATTATATGTGATTTGTTGGGGTAATCATCTGCAAATTCCTTTAAGTGGATTATATATGATTTGTGGTGGTAAACATCTGTAACTGAATGTTTTTGACAATATGGCCCTGATTGTGACTGAAAAAGAGTCCCTTGACCAAATCACTTACCTGGTAAGCAAATGCAATAAATAAATAAATATACAAAGGATGGGGGAGAGAAGAACTTGAGAATAATTTCATTTTTTCTTATGCATTCTGCATATTCCTGATAACTTATGGGTATTGAACGTCATCCTTAACTTTTCATTAGTTGTTCTCAAAGTTGTTATTCAAACCCGGTTAACACCTATAAACTTTGAATAAATATCCATAATGACACAATAGTCAGAAACATTTTTGCACAAAACAGGGTCAGCATTATCCTTCCATTGCATCTCCAGCTATTCCTGCAAATGCAACAGAGCAGCAGGACACTTTCTGTGTCCTTAATGTGCAGACAGCTATGCATTTTCACCATCAGAATATTTGTTTGACCACAACACGGCAAATGTTTTCAAACTCTTCATGTGAGCATTATAGTGATACTGTTGGTGTAATTATGGGAATATCTATAAAAGACCTGGAAAAGGACTTCACACTAATGATGCTGATCCTTTTCTCGAATACAGAAGCTATGAGATTAAGTTGCCTGCATTCTAGAAAACCTCTTATAATGTATTCTTGAACTCTGGATAAAAATGCATAATTACATCCCCACAATTTAGTTTGTAAATTCCCACAATATTCAGCTCTTATCCAAAGTGTTCATGTTTTCTTCTGCAGGAATAAGAGTATTACCCGACAGAGTGATAGCATGTTTGCATCTGCATTACCTTGATCTTTCCTCAGAACGTAAATCCTCGCATATTCATACATTCACAAAACTATTTGCCACCTCAGAATTATTTGTGACCACATTTATAATGTAGCTTCCTTCAGAAATTGCTACAAGACTTTTCACCTATGAGTATTTTTATTTTACTGGTGTCAGGGTTCAAGATGTGACAAATAGGTTTAGAAACTGCTAGTATTCATGGTAAGGTGCTTTACTGACACAATGTAGAGATGTAATCTCATAGCAGCATTAAATTTCCTTCTATTCCAATATATACATGGTCATCAGAAAACCAAAGCACTTGTTTGGAAACTTCAGAAGCTTTACCTTCATCTGGATCTTTAGGCCAACAGAGTACATAACATAATGAAGGTAACACAGATGGCATTCATGACAAAACCTTGTTCTAGTGCTTTAACATTCCCTCAAAACTGTTAATTTCTGTCATATTGTTCAGCTTTCGTTCTTGCTGAGTTGCTTTCATTATATCTAGCTAGATATAAACCCACGTCTACATTTTTACCTAGAAATGCCATTTATTTTCTCTAAAATATTAATATTGCTCTTTAACCATTAAGTTAGCATTTTCTTATTTGGTTCCCACAATCCCTATGATGTAAATGTTCTTTTGCTGTTCTGTCAGTTGCCAAAATATCATCCTGGTCAAGCATATATTTTCAACATATTGCAATATACTTTTCATTTTTCCTTGAAATATAGCAGATTTAGAGGTCACTCCCAAAAGCAATCTGTTATGTCTAGAAGTAATTGGTTATATCTGAAAGCACTTATGAGTATGTATTGTCACAAACATTCCAGGTAGCTATGGTAGTAAGGAAATCCTCATGTGTGGCTCAACTTATAAGAAAGGCATGGCATCAAGGTCAAAGGAAGTCATAGTGCCACTGTACTTGGCCATCATCAGACCCAAAATTGAGTACAGTGTTCCCTTCTGCATGCACCTAATTAGATACAACTGGAGTGCCCCCAGAGGTTTCTCACTAAAAAAATACAAAGTGTAAGACACATGTCTTATGCAGACTGGCTAAAGGTCTTATTCGTTTACTATGTTTTATATCGTTTATTGAGAGGTGACTTATGCCTGACCTACAAGGCATTCTCTGATCCAGCTCTGATGAAAATGTTACATATTCACAAGAAACATTATATGAGGGCTACACATTTCATGGATCTGAACCTTATTTGTGACTTCTAACAGAACATGCTGGAGAGACAGATTCTTATCCCAAAGGATACTTCATCTATGGAACAAACTTCTCATCTGTGGAACAAGCTCCCCATCTTTGTAAAATAAAGCCCATCCCTTACTCTGTTCAAAAAGAATTTGGATAAATGAATGGGGAACCATAAATATACTCCCAGAGTACTGCCCATGTACCTTATGGACAGAGGCAGTCTGTAAAATGACTCAGGGCTCCAACACCCAAAGGACCACAACCCTGATACCGCCCCATCCCATATTTCAGGAATTGAGATATAATATTGCCATATCCTGGGTCTAATTCACTTGACTTGTAAAAGGTTCTTGGGCCATTATCCAAGTAATCATCTATGAACCTATGAATCTTCCTAGCTTCCCAAACATGGCATATAATTTGGTTTCTAGAAAGAACAAAAACATGGTGAACAACAGAATTATTTCCTTGTAGTTTGAGGAATTAGTTAGGAGGGATTTTAACTCTGAACAACTTAATGAGCAAGTTGAACCAAGTTATAACTATGAATGTACATTGAAAGACTTAAAAAAAATGCTTTTGAAAATCAAGACTTTACAAATGGACAATGAATATTTTAGGAAATGTATTGAATTGAACATTGTCCCACAGGGACTACGAGCCTTTAAATTTCCCTTTAATTAAGGTATGATGATAAACTGTTTAAGGAATTTGTTCAAATGTTTGACAGACATGGTTCTGAATTAATGCACCTGATTATAAAATATAATGTAGAAAGTATTAATCACCTTTTACAAGAAGAAGAGAATGTGAATGTGAAAATTAAGAATGATTTCATATTTGAACAGTGGGAAAGGTATTATAACGAATCTATTTTTAATGTGGAAAAGAAATGCAATAATGGTTTTAAATGGAAACAAAGGAACTTATAGGATCATAGGAAGTTACTAGGCTATTGGCACTAATGCCCTTACAAGGCTAGCCAAAAATTTAGCCCATGTACCAACAAGTCAGTGCCCTATGCCACTGTCAAAAGACGGACACAGGTGGAATCCCAGGGGTGTAGTTTTTGTTCACCATCCAGTTATCCAGGTTGCACTTAAAAGGGTTAATGAGGTACTCTGCTTGACATGGAGAGGGAGTCTATTCCACAAAAGGGGGAGTCTCTGGGACACAAATCTGCCCTGTCTACAAGTCCTATTGATGTCACAGACCAGGTTGAGGTTGCATGTGGATTACTTGAATGGAGCTTGACTTGCGGATATGCAGCAGTCACATCAAGGTGGGGTCTGAGGTTGCTTTGTATGCCAGACAGAAGTCACCCGTGAGGAGTCTGTAGGAGACTGAGTAGAAAGACAGGGCCTTTGGCCTATCTGTGCATGGTAGATGTTTGAAGCCCTGGATTCTCCTGATTAGGAACCTCTGTGTTATCTCCAGGTGCTGCATGTGCTTTGAGCGGTACATGAAGAAAGGAGCATTGTACTCAATAATAGGCCTTATAAGGGAAGAATACAGGGATGTTATGACCACCTTGTCCTGGATGAGATACCCTTACTAATGAGGTGGGCCATGTAGAAAGCTTTCCATACAATGGAGGCAATATGGTGGTCAAAAGTCAGTTTGCTATCAACCTGGGTGCCCAGGTCCCTCAAGACTGATTGCATGCTCAGGACCTTATTATTAATGTGATAATTTGTGGGGACATCACTCTCCCCAAAGGGGATGATTATGCATTTTTTGGCATTCAGTCTGAGGCTATGTTTCTGGCACCAGTTATTTGTTTGGGTGACACCCTCTTGGAGGATGTCCACATCACTAGGGGAATTGATCACAGTACCCAGCTTGCAGTCATCTGAAAACTTGGTCAGCCATAGCCAAATGGTTTGGGCCTGCACCTCAGAAAAGTATATCCTAAACAACAGAGGCCCCAAGACTAATCCCTGGGGTACACCGCTCATTACGGGTCTACTACTTGAGATGGCTTCCTCTATTTTGACTAGGTGGGTTCTATCAGTGAGCCAGTTTCCTACCCATCTGGTAACATATGGATTGATGCCCAATTGAGAGAGTTTATTTATTATACTACCTAAGTGGTAAAAAGTATCAAAGGTTTTGGCCAGGTCAAGGCAGGGTGTGTGCACTGTTTTCCCTTTATCCATGGATTTGGTGACTGTCTCAAAGAAGTTGACCAAATTTAACAGCCATGACCTCTCCTTGATGAAACCAAACTGTGTGTGATTGAGTGTTTGGATATTGCCAATGTCCTTGTTAATGAGGTCCATGATAATCCACTCCATGGCTTTGCAGATCTGACTAGTTAGGCTGATGGTTCTATAATTTCCTGGATCAGTGCATGCTCCACCTTTGTGCAAAGGGATGACAGTGGCTGTCCTCCACTCGGCTGGGACAAAGCCGGTACTGAGGCTTTGGTTGAATAGGGTGCCTAATGGTGCTGCAAGTTCCTGCCTGGGTTCAAGTAGGATGCAGCCTGGGATGTTATCAGGTCCCATGGAGGCTGTATTTTTGCCTTTGAGAGGGCAGTGATGACTTGCTCCCTAGAGATAAGGGGAGGGGGACAGGTACTGGGGATGTCATGATTTACTGATGGGGGGACAGAGGGGTGAAGTTTTCACTGAACTTGTTATAATACCTTTCCCACTGTTCAAATATCAAATCATAGCATGTTTGCTATATCTATGGCATTTGTGTATGTGGTGTCCTTGCCCACCAATTCTGAGAAGATCTGGGTGCTTCTTTTGAGATTGTGGATATATGTGAAGAAGGCCTTATGATTGTCTTTAGTAGATGTGGCCAGTTTGGACTCAAAGTTTGCTTTGGAGGATTTCAGTAGTGTTCTTATTTGCTTATTCAGGATAAGGAGAGATTGTTTCCAATTAAGCACCTGCTCCTTCTTGGTCAAGGGCAGCAATTTCTTCCTTTTATTACAGGGTTTATTTATTGCACATGTCCACCAGACAGGTTTACTCCTCCTTGAGGAGGAGGATTTTGTCCTGTCAGGTATTCCTGATTCCATGCAGCTATATAAATGCCCATATAGCTTTTGATGTATGTTTGGACATATGTGCCAGTTCCTATGGAGGGGGAGGGGGCGGTGAAGCTGTTTATATCTTCCTTCATGAAGCTGTAATCAACTTTGGAGAAGTTCTTTTGTTTGACCTTGGCTGGGGGGGGGTGAAGACTTAAAAAGTGACAGCTTTGTAGTTGATCTTACCAGAGATGATGACATTGTAAGGATGCTGCAGTGGTTGCTCAAGTTGGTTAATACCAAGTCCAAGAAATTTTCACCTCTTTTGGGGCTCCTCTTTTGGGGCTGTCAACCAACTGGTCCAAGGCAGTTGGAGAGGGATTTAGGACAATATGGTAGACATGAAGCTTAGGTTATTAAAAAAGAAATAAATAGTAAAAAAAATTGGACAACAAGTTAAGGGGAATTATAAAGAAGTCAATAGACCAATTAAAGGTCCAGATGAGGAGTAAAATGGCACTCAGGGTTTTTCTGCCAGGAGGAACCATTGGAAAAGAAAGGATACCACCGGAATTATTCACAAGGAAGGAGGAAGACATATGTCTACCACCCCAACAGATAGAAATAAGGAAAATAGATCCAGATATAGTGACTTTGGATGGGATAGAGTTTGTTTTTCAGGGTTTTCACATTTATAACTTTACAGAACATTGTATTACAAAAAAAAAATAAAAACATTTTTCTTTATTTCGGAAGGATGTGAAATTTGTACCCTCCACAAAATTTGATGTATTCTTATTGAACTTAAGTTATTTTTGAGGAAGATTAATTTATCTATTTGGTCCTAAGACAATGAAACAAATGATGCACAGAGAGACCAATAATTTTAAGAAAAAAAGTTAATTTAATCCTCCACTCATTCCGACTTTAAAGATATTTGAGAAAGCAGTGAGTTATGAACTTTATTCTTTAAGTAGTAGGAGGGAGAAAACTCATTTCTACAATTTGTCTAGGGAAGAATTGACTTTATTGAACCAGTTAATGGAAGATAATACGATTTGAATTATGAAGCTGGATAAAGGGTGAGATATGGTTTTGTTTAATACCTTGGATTGTTCTAATGCTATATCTAAATTGCTATATGATTTAGATATTTACTCCCCGGTTTCACAAAATGAGATTCATATTGCCTATCAGAGAACTGATTCTTTTTTAGAGGAGTACCTGGTTGAACACAGAATATCTGGGAAACACATTCAGCTTTGAAAGTTAATAACCCCAAGGTTCCCACCTTCCTTGGCATCCCTAAAATTCAAAAGAATGTCGAAGAACCCCCCCCCCCTTTAGGCCTATTGTGGTGGCCAGTGGTTCTAAAACCTACCCTTGGTCAGTATGTATAGATATATGGCTTAAACACGTTTATAGACAAGTCTCCCATCTCTTTATAGATTCTTGGGATTTTTTTAGGGAGATTGAAAAAGAACATTTGGTCAAAAGACCTGATTTTCCTCACTATTGCTATTAAAGATCTTTTTACATCTATTCCCTGGGACAAGGGACTAGATTTATTTTTTGATAGTTTGAATAAATATGCCCCCCTTTTTGAGAAAGATATCAGGCTTTTAGAGGAAATGATTGCTGTAGTTTTGGACAATAATTTTATATTTTTGAGGGGAGTTCTTTAAACAGAATAAGGGGGTGGCCATGGGATTCTCTTGTGACCCTGTTTATGCAAACATGGTTATTTTGGCTTGAGAAAATCATTGTGTATTCAGTTCTACATTCTTTCAGCATATAGCTCTTTATGTTTGCTTTTTGGATGATATATTCATCCTGTGGAAAGGTTCAGAAGAGAACATTCACCGGTTTGTTAAATTTTGAATAATTCCTCTGAATTTTTGGAGTATACTTATAAGTTTCGTAGGGAGGGTATTAATTTCTTAGATTCATAGGTTCATAGGTTCATAGGTTGGTACTAGGCTATCAGCCCTAGGGCCTATACAAGCCTAGCCATAACAGTTCCCTGGCTATTTCTTCCCACATTATTTACTTTCCTGGACCCCTGTCTAGCAGGGCGACTGACGTGATCCCTGGGGTGAATTTCCTTTCTCCCATCCAATCGTCAAGGTTCCTCTTGAAGAGGTCCAAAGAGGCACTCTGCTTGACATGTATGGGCAATCTATTCCAGAGTCTGGAGAGTCTCTGGGTCAGGAACCTATTCCTCCAGCATGTTTTGTTTATTGTGATGACAAGGTTTAGATCCCTGGAGCGTGTAGCTCTGAGGGATTGGCATTTCTTTAAGTGTAGCATGTCCAACAGCTCTGGGTTTGACATGGCCTTGTATGTTAAGCAGAGATCACCTCTGAGTAGACGATATGCAACAGAGTATAGCTGGAGTTTTTTAAGGTGGTCAGCGTAGGGCATCTGCTTTAGGCCTGTGATTCTTTTAGTGAAGTATTTCTGAGGCCTTTCCAGTTGTTGCAGATGTCTTGAGAGGTACATACCAAATGGAGCGTTGTATTCTATAATGGGTCTAATGAGGGATGAGTACAGTGGGACAATGACCGCCTTTTTTCTGGATGAAAAGCCCTTCGTGATTAGGTGTGCACATAGAAGGATTTCCTGACTGTTGTGGCGATGTGGTTATCGAAGGTGAGACCACTGTCCACCTGTGTCCCTAAGTCTCTTATCACACTTTCTGTGTTTAGTGTACTGCCACCTATATGGTAATTCATGGATACATGTTTTTTCCCCAAAGGGGATAACAATACATTTCTTGGCATTGAGCTTGAGACCATGGCTCTGGCACAAGCATCTGTTTCTGTAAGGCCCTTTTGTAGAGTATCCACATCATTTGGGGATTCAATAATGGCTCCCAGTTTGCAGTCATCTGCAAACTTTGTTAGCCAGAGTCCCTTAGTGTTGACCTGTACTTCAGAGAAGTAGATGCCAAACAAGAGCGGCCCCAGGACTGAACCCTGAGATACTCCACTTGTCACTTGTCTGGAGCTGGATTTGGAGTCGGATACTTTTACAGTGTGGGTTCTATCCTTATTATATATTCACTGAACATACTTCTTGTGGCTTTAAATTAAGAGTTTATAGGAAGGTAACATTCAGCAATTCTTATCTGGATTTTAACAGTTTTCATCCACTTAGACAGAAAAAGAGCCTTGTCAAAGGACAATATATTAGAATTGCTAGAATGACTTCACATAGGGTTGACTTGGAAACAGAATGTGATAAGGTTACAAAAATGTTTTTAGATAGAAGTTATTCCCTTCCCTTGGTTAAAAGAATCAGTGAATATGTTTGAGGTGAATGGGGACAAAATATTTACCCCTGTTGGGGGTTAACAAAGATGAACAAGGAGAAACCTCAGAAGAAAAAAAATGTTGTGAATGTCATGTTGTTAAAATATTCCAGACAAAAATTAAAGGTTCTTGTGCCATTAGCCTAGTAATCAGCTATGAACCTATGAACCTTCTCAACTTCCTAAACATGACATATAATGTGGTTTCTAGAAAGATAAGTTTATTTTTGACTGCTGTAATTCAATTTTGTTTTAGTAAACTTTTAAACTATATATTTTTCTGAATGCATGAGTTTGGCAAACAGCCTGTATTTCTAACATTTTTCATGTTTAAATTTATAGTGAGGGTTCTGGTCCTCTTCATCACCTATAATATGAGTTAACCTCTGTTTCTTTCTGCTGCAAGACATTTCATGTTATACACTATTGTATCCTATCTATGCAAGTATTTCTTACTAGTAGCAACTTATAACATGTTTTATATTAAATTACATTTGCTTGAAGACAGCAGGAGATAATAACAATCTAGTCTACAGTTCAAGTGAATTAAAACTCTATATCACTTCCTTTCCTATCTCCCCCCACACACCTTCTCCACATGACCTTTGCCCTTTTGAGTATCCTTGTTGATTTTCTCTGCATCTATCACTCCTGCAGTCTACCTCATAAGTCCACAATTGTCTCTGTGAAGACATGTTTCCACAGATCCAAGAAGCACCCTGTGCCTTTCCTCCACATCTGTCCATCATCAAGACAACTCATTTGCATCTCCCTAGCATGACGTGCATCCATATCAAGTTCTGTCTGTCTCTACTTGCCTCAGGAGAGAACACCTTTAGACCCCTTGTGATCAAATCACCTCTCATCTGTCTAATGTGCCTTTCTTATGGCTTTATACTGGTTCTATCCAGAAGACTAATATCCCTGTCCTAGCATGACCCTCAACAGTACACACAGTACTGTAGCCTGATTAAGAACCAACAGAGTGTGTGTGTGTGTGTGTGTGTGTGTGTGTGTGTGTGTGTGTGTGTGTGTGTGTGTGTGTGTGTGTGTGTGTGTGTGTGTGTGTGTGTGTGTGTGTGTGTGTGTGTGTGTGTGTGCTTGTAAGAGCAGCAGTGTGTGTTGGGGGGGGGGGGGTATTACAGCTTTATTTCTCAAGCCTATTCCTCTTAGGATAAATTCCAGAATTCAGATGGCTGCTGCCACTGCCCTCCTCCTCACTGCACTACAGATGGTCCAGACCAAGTGTTAGCAACAGTCGCAAATCCTTTTTATGCTCTTATGCCATTGCTTTTAGTAACTTAGCTGATATGTCACACTAAGGTTGATGTGGCTCAGGTGAGTACTTAGAAATCATCTGCACCAAGTCTAACACTGAGCCCCAATGGGCATCTCTCAACTCACTTGATTACCTTTTTCAAAACCTGCGTTAGACTCATTCTCCATCCTCCACTGTTACTAGTTTTTGACATCAGTGAAGAGATTGATCCTGTTACCTTTTTGTTCAAATGTGAATGAAACAAAACATGAATAGAGTACTGGACCCAGATTAGGATGAGCTCCTGCAAATCTTGACTGGTCACTTTACTTCTTCCTGACATTCTTCCTGATGTTCTCTTACTCAGCACAGTCCCTTGTGTCTGTCCTACCATTTAACTATAGAGTAATTCAGTTCCTTAGTCTTGTTCTTACTCTCAATGTTTCTAGTTTCCTAGTAGCCTCCTGTGTGGGATCAAGTCAAATACCTTGCAGAAGTCTAGGTAGACCATATCTACAGCTACTCCCTTGTTAAGATCACTTGTAGTCTGGTCATAAAACTAGATCAGATTTGTCTGAGAGCTTATTCTGTCCATGATCCCCTGTTGGTTGCTGTCTAAGCAGTGGTTGTTCTCTGAGAAAACAACCAGTGTTTCTCTCAGGATCCTGTTGCTGACTATCTGTTTCACTGCTGTTAGGTGAACAGGTCTACAGTTCTCTGGATTTTACTTACTCCACCATAGTTGCCATCTTCAAGTCCTCTAGCACTTCCAAAGTGGCCAGTGATTTGTGGAACATATCTGTCTGTGGACCTGCTAACACTCTGGCCAGATTCTTGAGGACCCTAGGCTTTTTCCCTGTATGCTTTTCCCCATATTAGAAGCCAGTTCACTCTCAGCTTCTTGTATGTCTGCTCTTATGTTCTTATGTTCTTATGTTCTGGTCTTATGTTCGTCCATTGCTCTTTCTGTTCTACCCTACATCTCCCAGCAAAGCACTTGCCCTATATTTTACTCTTCAAAGACTGTAGCAACATTCAGTTATTCTTCTTTTCCCAGTCTTCCATGAACTCCTTCCTATCTTTATTCACTATGATTGAGCCTGTTCTATCCTTTATATGTAAAGAAGCTTATTTCCCCCTCTTGACCTCTTTACCATCACCTTTCATAATGTGCCTTACCTGCCCTCCATTTCTTTGTTGCTCTTTCCCTGTAGTGTGACTTCCACATCACTACTCTTCCCTTCCATTTCAGCTCTTCTATGCCTTACTTATGCCCCATTCACTAGCATAGCCACATTATCTTTTTCTTTTTGTGTCTTCCTCAAAGCCTCGACCATAGCCCTATTACATCACAGATCCTTTCCCATAGCATGTTTTTCCATTAGTCTATACCCAGTTACCTAACATATCTTTGACCATCTCCTCTGTTCATTATAATCAACTCCCATAAAGCCTCACACCATTATCTTTGTCTCCATGTTCTTATACTTCCCCTAACCACACAATGGCTTGACCTCTGCTTACTAATGGCACCTTTATCTCACTATCCATAACCCCATATGCCTTGGTTAGGACCATATCATGAATCTTTTTATTTTTGGTACATTCCCAGTTGGCTGAACCCCTCAAGGTCCAATTCTTCAGTTAACTTCCTTTTCTTCTCTACATTTGAGATGGGGATTCCCCATTCTCCTCCTGGGTAATTCAGATCTCCCATGACTACTCTCTCATCCTCCTCCCTTGGTTTGTATGGGAACTGATACACTGCATTATCTACCTGTTCTCGGACTGACCACATATATTCCAACATGTGCCATACTTCTTGTCCTAAAAACCACCTTTATTACAGTCAACCATTCCTTGCTAATTAACAAACTAACTGATATTTGATTTTCATCCTTTGTGTTACAACTTCAGTGCTAGCATTTGAACTTTTAGAATACTTTGCCCAGACAATCTTCTGTTACTGTTTATCAACTTAGGAGAGCTTCTAAGATCAATTCTTGGATCCCTTCTCTCCTCATTTTTCTTCAGTCATCAGACCTAGAACCTGCAGCAGGCCAATTGTATTAACAGTGACCTCTAGGAAGACTTTAATGCTATCTGGAATTGAATTGGCTTCATATTAACAAATTAATTTTTAATACCCAGGCAGGTATGTTTAGTTTGCTTTCTTTATATTGTTTTCTCATAATTTGTCTTGTTTTTCTGCTGTCTTCTGTTTTGTATATTGTGATGTATTTTCATTAGACTGTATTTTAATTGCATTATGTTTTCTATTGTATATTCAGACTAGGAAAGAAACTAGAGTTGTATCTCATGTGAGTCACACAAAAATTAGAACATGTCACTTAAGGTTAATTACCTGTGAACTGGGGAGGAGCTAGGAACTAAACCTTGTATTTAAAAAGTAAAGTATAACTCTGCCACAGACTGCTGTGTGGGAAAGGTTAGTTTGTTTTTCCTTATATTGTTTTCTTGTAATTTGTATTACTTTATTGCTTTTTACATTTTTGTATAGTGTGATGTGTTTTTATTGCATTGTGTTTTAATTGTATTTTGTTTACTACTGCATATTTAAACTAGGAAAGAAACTAGAGCTATATATCTTGTGAGTCACACAGAAATTAGAACAAGTCACGTTAGGTTAATTACATGTGAACTGAGGGAGGAGCTTGGAACTAAACCTTGCATTTAAGAGGTAAAATAAAGCATTTCAAAACTTTACTGGAAAAGCTCACTCAGCCATAGACTGCTGTGAGTGAAAGGTCAGTTTGTTTTACCTCATATTGCTTTCTTGTAATTTGTATTGCTTTATTGCTTTCTTTGGTTTTGTATATTATGATGTATTTTCATTACATAGTGTTTCAGCTGTAATCTGTTGCTATTACATATTTAAACAAGGAAAGAAACCAGAGCTGTATCTCCTATGAGTCCCAGAGAAATTAAAATTTCATCATTCTCCCACTCTGGCACTGATGAGTTTTTAAACTTATGGTCTCTAATTTGAACACATAAGTCCTACTCTCACCTCTTTCATTAGCATTTGTCAGCAAGCACAAAATTATTATTTTGGGAAGTCACTCCCCCCTTCAGCTATTTAAATTTTTCAGCCCTCCCACTGTATTTCATAGAGCCAGAATACCAAGGGCCCACCCCCATCCAATCTATCTTGCACTTTAAAATTAGTGTATCTCCCTTTAAATTGCTAAAGCTTAAATTAGCCCCTCTTTCATATCTAACTGCTTAGTTTTAAACTACAGTTCTTAGGATATTAATCCATTTTTTTCATCTTACCTTTAAAATCTGCAACATCAGGTCCAAGACCACTAATCATTGGAGAGCTCACATTATGCCTCTCGGTAGTCATCTTGGAATTGATGTTTCTGTTTTGCTGCTGGTGAGAGAATGAGCATAGGGACATTCTTTCCTGGATACTAGTGATCTCAAGGAAGCATGAAAACTGTTTTGTAGGTGCCAGCTTGGAATCTGTATTTGCTCCTGGTGAGAGAAGGAGCAGATGGCATTGATTCCTGACTGTCTGTGACTGGGCAGTGAATGTCTCTGTGGGACCTTCCTGGTTTGTCTTGTTGCTAATCAAGGCATCTATTAGGAAAAGGCTACAACAAGTCTACATATCCCTGTGTCATCTGGGACAAGACAGTTGGATCATAAAAGAGCCTGTGGCCTGCTTTTCATCTTGGGATTGGTGCTCCTGTTTTTCCTCTGGTGAGAGAAGAAGCAAAGGGGCATTGTATCCCCAGCAGCATAAATCTGTGATGAGACCAGCACTAGCACTACCAAGGCAGCAGTCATTTAGATGAATTCCTATGACTCATCATTCTAGACAAAACTAATTCTTTCTTTTCAGTAAGTTTGTTTGATTAGCTACTGTCTAACCTTACTTCAGAATATCTCCCTAAAACTCCATCCATAAATTATCAGGGTCTACATTAGTAGTTTCCCCTCAAGTGTTTGGTAATATCATGTATAGACACAGGCACCTTGAGTTGACATTTTCCTGTAAAAACACCTTTAAAATTTCAACAATACCTAGTTACACACAGTGAAACTAGTTTGCAGTGACAAGCACTGCCCCCAGAGTTGCAACCCAGATACTCCTTACTTTACTTTATATTCTCACCATGACTATCTTATCAATAAAAAAGGGCCTGTTCACATGGATATGAACTTTCCCACTATCTCTGTTACCATCTGGGTGGATATGGGCATCCTGAGTCATTATAGAAATTGCTTCATGTTTACTGACAACCAGATAATTCTCAACTAAACAGATAAGGTATGTGAGAGGTATTTCTATAATGTCACTGTATGCCAATCATTCACATAAAAGCAATGCTAATGTCAATCAAGTGTCAGTAGTACACACACTGCACCCATCACACACTGTACGAAGCAGACACATCGACCCACATGTGATGAGACACTCAAATGTAATCTTTCTAAACCCCAAAGACCTCCTTAATGAAACACATATAACAAATGCTCCTATCAGCCTGGAATGCACTTTCAAAACAACATTCACATCAACATATACAGCCACATCTCATAGAGCCTGTACTGCTAAGCCCATAATGCAAGCCACCACAAAACCCAACATTCTGATCACTGTAGAATCTGTTGTGAGACACTCTGATGTTCCTCTCACCAGGATGAGTAAGGAGAAAGTCACAGTCACTCATCAGGGGCCAGGATCCACCATATTACACATGCATTCAGGCCACTGGATCACAAGTACGAGTATGACTCAGTCATTGTCCATGTGGATTTAAATAACCTGAGTCATATGTCCCTAAAATATATGAAGAGGCATCATGGAGATCATGAAATATATGCCCCAGGCTGGTATGCGTCCAGCATTGAGCAGCATTCTACCTTCTCCAGGGATGATGCCACAGCAGAAGATGATTACTTTAATACTTGACTTAGTTTTGGCATCATTCTAAGGGGGTGCAATATTTGTCAGTATGGAAGAAGATGGTCAACAGACCATGCTGCCTTGCCAGGGGTGGTCCGCACCTCTCCCCACACGCTTTTGAATAATAATTAACATATTGGCCTACCCCATAGTGCCTTTTTAGGCAATGCTAAACTGAAAATACTACTTTCTTAAGAAATCAAAGCCAGCAAAATCAAAAGGTGTTCAATGCTAGAAACGTCTAAACAAGAAAATCTATTCCTTACAAGTTCACTCTAGAGAACACTAGTGTCTGTGCAGTTACTCAGACATAATTTAATGCTGCAGACAGCACCCTGGCAATGCAATGCTAAATACCTTTGCACATTTAGTCCAGCTACTACACAGGGAGGGACAAAAACTGGAGGTGCCTTGATTTACATCAAAGATAAACATACCTCAAGGCTGGTCAAACAGTATGATGCACTTGAGCCTCTCCACATTCAAATTATCATAGCAAAAGCCCATACCACCTCCTTGCAACCAAGCAGTCCCTCTCTATGAACCAGGAAACCCATAACGCATATTTAAGCTTACTGGAAATACTTACCATCCAACCCAATATCATATTCATGGGTGGGGTGACCTTAAACTCCCCACTATTAACTGGAGTCATATATGACACCAAACATGCAAACACAGAGATTTATGCATTTTGTAAACACAAACCCCCTTGACCAGATTGTCAATACACCCACCAGGGGTGCAAACATACTAGATCTGGTCTTCACTAATATTGGAGACTGCTGCATACCCCCAAGTATAACACCCTCTCTGGTAAGGTCGGACCACAAAATGGATTCCTTTGAAGTAGAAATAAAACCTACAACCCCAGATAGCCTCAGAGTATTTCATGAATATTTCAGGGTTAACTTCCTTCTATTAAGTGATAATCTGGCAACATTTCAAGCCCCCCTACACCCTGAGAGCACTGCTGCCAATGTGGAACTGTTCACAGAAACCCTATATAAGCATATTAATAGTTGCATAAATGCAGCTGTACCAAACAGGAATAAGTACAGAACTAAATCAGAAAACAAGCCACCCTGGTGGATTCACAACATCAATAGGCTGTGTAACAGAGGGAAGAAAACTGGCAAAATGTAGGAGGTGTATACACAGCAGGATAAAATCATTCTCATCAAATTAAACATACAACTTAGAGGTTAAAGAAAGTCTACCAAAGTCAAATTTGAGATAAATTTGGCCTCTCAGTCCAAACCACGTGACATTCTTTAGTTATGTCTGCAACTTCAAAAATAATACACAATTTTGTACAGTGTTCAGTGTTAATGAAGATACCTATACTGAGACAAAAGATATAGCAACCCTACTGGCAGACAAAGTCAGCTATAACTTTACCCCTCTCTGCCTCCTAACCCCAGCCTCCCCTCAGGAAATATCATCAAATATAACTCCCTTTCTATCACTAGGGAAGAAGTCCTCAATGCTCACTCTAAGGCCAAGAACTCTACATTGACAGGCCCCAACAGTATCCCAGGCTGTCTTCTAAATAGCCTGAAGCATGACCTATCAGGCCCTCTGGAATCACTATTCAGCTATAGCCTCCAGGTAGGCTTCACCCCTCACAAATGAAGATTAGCAACCATCATCCATCTGCACAAAGGTGGGCCATCTACTGACCCATAAGTTTCACTAGTCTCATATGCAAAGCCATGGAAATAATTATCATAGAAATGATCAGTAATGACATAGGAATCCTCCAGACACTAGTCACAACTCATTTTGGTTTTATCAAGGGCAGGTCATGCCTACTCAACCCGCTGAACTTCTTTGAGAAGGTCAACAAAGCAATGTACAAGGGCAAAATGGTTTACACTGCCTACCTTGATCTGGCCAAGGGATTTGACACAATACCCCACTCAGATGTTGTTGACAGTCTCAAGAGGTTATGTATAAGGCCTTTTGTCACCCAGTAGATAGTCAGCTGGCTCACAGGCAGAACCCAGGAAGTTAGAATTAGGGAGTCCACCACCACTACAAAGAGGCCAGTCACCAGCTGAGTCCATCAGGGATTAGTTCTAGGACTGTTCCTTTTTGGCATGTACTTCTCTGAAGTCAAGGCCAATGTCAGGAGCCTCTAACTGACCAAATCTGTAGATGATTAAAAATTAGGAGCAGTCATAAAATCTTCATTGACACTAATGTTTTCCAGAAAGGACTGACATAGACAAATATCAGGTGTCAGAACCATGGGCTAAAACTGAATGCCAAGGAATGCATAATAGTATCCTTTGGGAAGTCATCTACCTCTGGTAACCATCATATTGACAACACCCCTAAGAGTCAACCTAGTAGTCAGGAACTTGGTGACACACACATAGACAGTAATCTAGCCTTTGATCATCATGAGATAATGTGCAACTTATAAACAAAGCTATGGCATCTATGTCCAAGGAGGTCATTGTTCCACTGTGTTCAGCATTCATCAGACCTTAAAAGGTTAATATAACAATTCATTTAGAAAATTCTAGACACCAGGAATACTTTAATATTAACCTAAATTACTTTAAAAATTAAATGTTTTAAAGGATTTAAACCCTATGCCCATTAACAACTCAACACTTTTGTCTTAGGACTTAATGTCATAACAGGTCTAGCATCAGTATATATTTTCTGAACAATAATAAGTACAAAATATTCATGTCTCATATCATTGATTGACAATAGAGACAGGCAATACGAGGGGCGTTCTATAAAATCAGGCCGGATGGGTGTGTGCCTGTGTGTGTGTGTGTGTGGGGGGGGGTTTCCATACCAGTAAATGACTGTGCTAAAGACTTCTGAACAAAGCTGGGGGAAATACTAGATGATACCAGGGAGGTTTTTTTTAAATATTACAAACAGACTCACTTAAAAAGTTAATAATGCAACAGACATTGTATCACAAAGCAATTTCCAGACAAAAAGAAGAATGAAACATTAATGTCTTGATATTTTTGTCTGACTCCAATTGTCCATGACTTATGAAGGACAGGGAAATAGAAGAGGTTACATCATGGGCATTCTGTAAATTGTGTGTGTGTGTGTGTGTGTGTGTGTGTGTGTGTGTGTGTGTGTGTGTGTGTGTGTGTGTGCGTGTGTGTGTGTGTGTGTGTGTGTGTGTGTGTGTGTGTGTGTGTGTGTGTGTGTGTGTGTGTGTGTGTGTGTGTGTGTGTGTGTGTGTGTGTGTGTGTGTGCATGACTGAATGCGTGCAGGTGTATGGGAAAATAAATGAGGTAGGTGCCTATCCCAAAATGATGCACAGGCAACTGGAGTTGATTGCCACTAGAAAGTGCTGGTTAGCAATAGCAGTAAAAAACATGCAATTCAGAAGCATGCAAATTAGCTAATAATGAGGTATTTCCTCATTGCAACTGAAATGTCTCTGAAATGCATTTCCCAAAAAAATCTGCTACTTTTGGCTACAGCAGTTTCTACAAGTACAGAGTGCTCTGTCTCTAAATCTGGCCCTAAATCTAAACAAACTAAAGAATAAGTTGTCTTACAAACCAGAGATTCCATTCAGAGTATAATTGTTAAAAACAGAGTTGGTTATTATCCAAAATTTAAAAAAAACATTAGAAACGTATGATTCAGAGGGGAGGCCACGGTGGTGTAGGGCAGCCACAGTGGTGCAGAGGTTAGCGTTGCTGCCTCACAGCAAGAGGTTCTCCGGTTCGATCTTTGGGTGGGGTGACTTCTGTGCGGAGTCTGCATGCCTGTGGTTGCATGGGTTTCCTCCGGGTGCTCCGGTTTCCTCCCACATCCCAAAGACATGTTGTAGGTGGATTGGACACTCCAAATTGGCCCTAGGAGTGAGTGTGTGTGTGTGCCTTCTGTGGAAGGTTGGGCACCAGGCTGGCAACTTGACACTGTAAAACTCCACTGCCAATCATGAGCGGACAGGTGATCCACTGTGGTGACCCCTAATCAGGAAAAGCCAGAAGAAGAAATGTATGATTCAGAGACTTCATTTTAGGTTGCTGTCTTTCAGCTTTTCCTGGTTAGGGGTTGCCACAGCGGAATTCCAGTCTGCTAATGATTGGCAGTGCCAAGTTGCTGGTCCTGATGCACAACCTTCAACAAAGGTATGCCCATTCACGCATGTCTTCACACAGAATACGCTCTAGTTGAGAATCGAACCAGACAACATCATACTGTGAGGCGACAATGCTACCGCAGCACCACCACTGCAGTTAGAGAATTCATTGTAGGTAATTGTAACAAATAGTATAGTTATTTAATTATCTGGAATCCCACTATAAAGATCCTGGATGCCATGTCATATATTTTTGATATGATGTTAAAATTTTTCACAATAAATGTGATTCTTCCAACTTTTAACAATATTTCAGTTTTGCCGAAAACTAAAGCTTCAAGAACTATTAAGCCATCTGTCATTCAAGTTTCATTAATAATATATATACTTAACTGTTCATTAGCTAAAAGCCATTCTAGTTCATGGAATTTATTTACACTTCATGAGTTTAACAGTGCCATTGTTAATGTCTTAGCTTATAAATCTGATTTTATGAATCATTTATTTCCTCTGTTGTAAGCAACAGACAAAATGATGAAAGGTATTTTTGACAGCACCATTTTTCTTTAGCAACTCAGAGGAGAGCCATCATGACTAAAATACTGTGGATGACTAATCCTGTTTATCAAAAGAAATAAACAAGGTGTGCTTGGTCGAAGGCACCACTGTCTCAATGAATTATTAAACTTTGATAATAAATTGTAAGAAAAAAGATGGAGGCAGGCTTATTTCATTGAAGACTTTACTTATTTCCACCTTTGATATTAATATTTCAAATTACTACTGGTGTATCTTTTATATGCCATGACTGAAAATGAAGTTAGAATTAATACTCAGCTGTAAAGTAAAAAATAGAATAAGAAATGTGTTAAGATCAAGTCAATGCTCCAGATTTTCCTGTGGCAAGTTTAAATGCCCCATAGAATTATAAAATATAAAGACTTTGCTGCGAAATATATATGTCTGAACACAAACCAATCAGGTCTTCCTTATATCCCTAACAAAATTTTGAGAAAACATGTATTTATGTGAAATGTATTTTGATTGGTAAGTTAATGTTTTACATCAATACTAATGAGTTTTACCTAGTTTTTGACTACTTTGCGTTTATAATTTTTTTTCAATTGTACTGTGTTGCAGAAGCGACAGAACAATTTGTGTGTGTTTGATTTTTCCTTGTAACATCAGTAATAGCTGCACTGCTAAGTGCAAATGTGAACTGACATCCCATTGTGCAAGGAATTATGACAGGTTTTCTTGGGAGGGTACATTCTGTCTTGTCATGATATATAATGAAAAGCTCAAATTTATTGCAACATCCAGCACAGCTAAATGTGTGTGTATGGGGGGTCAGTTAGAAAAACTATGAAATTATTCATGAAAAAGGCTGCAGTATCCCTAAGCCTTGGCATTCCTAGCAACCAAGTTTCTAAAAGGCCAATAGGTTGCAAGCTTGATGTAATTAGCACTGAACCTGTGGCTGTGATAATGACTTGGAGGAAATGTGGAAATGTACTGTGGTGGCAGAAGAAGACTATCTGCACATTTCCAGATCAGATATAACTAAAGATTTTATTTATGCATGTATTATTATTTTTTATTATGTGTAAGAAGTGTTTTTTAGTGTTTATCAAGCATTCCTGAATCCTCTTATTTTTTAACATGATCACCTGTTCAGGAAACTAGTTACAATCCTCTTCTACTTTTTGTAGAAATAACATTCTCTGCATATCCTTTCAGTCCTCCAAGATTTATCTTCAGATTCTGTCTTTTTCCCACATTTCTGTTTTTCTGAAAAAAGTTACTCTGTGAATTAATTTAGAGACACATTAATGTTTATATCAGTCTCCCTGTGACTCCACGGCTTACAACTTCGCATTTTTGCATCATTTTTATATAGATCTACTGAAGACTTAGAACTATCTCCACTGACTCTGTACTGCCTTTGTCCTTTCTACATTCTCATAAAAAAGTCTACAGACCGAATCACACTTCTCCAGATGAAGTAATAAGTTGTTTACAGAGAGTAGTGACTGTTTCTTTTTTAATAATGATACCTTAACCTATGCATGTAAATACTTTGCCATCTGTGCTGCTTTGTATATGCTTGTCTTTAAATCTGAAGGTTCCTTTATATTTCAGCTGTTGTTGCAGAATGTCCTCAATTATTGCTTCCCAGATACATTATTTTTTAAAATTTTCTACAGATTTTATGCTGCCAGGTCTATGAAATTCCTCTGGTTTTTCTTTGTTGATTGTTGAATTTCTTTGTGCAATAAAAATGGTATATTTTCCATACAGACTTTCTATAATGTCACCTATTTAGACAATGACAAAGAATGACCCAAGAACTGACCTTTAACTCCCGGGCTAACAGCTAGTCTTTCAATTGAGCAAGCTTCATTTGTTATGACACCTTGTGTTCTCTAGAAGGTAATCCTCTTTAATGAAAATGTTTTCATCAAAGTCCATTTGCCAAATAAAAAACATTCAGCTGAAATAGCACCTTCATGAAAAAAAGGTTAAAAAATAATTATTTTCTTTGGGGCTAAAGCCATACATACTGTCGCTTTCTTCAATGGAGAAACACTGCACCCCATTTCTAAGGCAACAAACTCTGTTGCCACTACATCTTGAGAAAAATGATAAAGTAACATCAGCACAGGCGAGCTCAACTGACCAAGCTTTACAAATCAATATCAATAAAAAATAAATAAAAATAAAAAAATAAATATAAATAAGTATATAAAATCAAAATCAGCTGAGTGATAATTCAACTCTCTTAGCTTCAAGAAACATGAACATTTAAATCATTTTTATTTACCAATAGTTTGCGCATGCTACAACCTAATTTGTTCACTAACTAAGCTGAACACAAAGACTGGATAAAGTTCATGTGTTAACTACTGACTTATTAATGTAGAAGGACTGGATAAAACTCTGACTGTAACCCATATGACTCAGTATCACCTAGTAACCTGTGGGTTAGAGAAGCCATCTTGTAAGATTGAGGGTGAGTTGCTGACACCAGCTCATTCAGCCTGTGCAAAAGGAGGTTGCTCAGTCCTGTATAAGGCTGACAAAAAGCTGAGGTTGGACATTATAATAGCATAGCAGGAAAGAACCGGGATAATGTGGCTAGATTAGGTGCTTGCAAAGAAGTGTGCAAGTGACTTGTACTATGGGTCTCATGAGGTGAAGGAGACTACCAAGAATGAGCAAAAACTCCTGATATCTCCCTGCAAGGTGACCTGCCAAGACTGACTGTTTCCCAAAGAGAATATGTGGGAATTATCAGGGCCAGCAAGAGTGACAGTCAGCAAGCATGAGGGAGAGAAAGCATAGGAAAAAAGATGATGCTCATGTGTTATGCATCACCCAGTAGTTAGCCATCTGACATCAACATTTCTAAAGAGATGGAAAAAACAGACAGTGGGACTTTGGATGCAATTCCTTAAGGAAAATAATATCAACCATATAGAATATTACATTCATAAGTTAGCAGAAAGTATTCTAAGAGGTAGGCAGCATGGGAACGGAGAAAGATATTTTACTAATAGCTATACCTGTAAATAAGGGTGGAATCTATGGGAAGAAATGAAAATAGAGAATGTAACACCCACAAGGGCAGTAACAGCATATAAACAAAATACGACCACCAGAAGATGCAGTCTCTTCCACAAAAAGCCACACTGTGATGAAAACTAAGTCCAAATAATAAAAACTGAGTCCTTAGGATAGACTTGAACAGAAAATTTAATACTAATTATAACGACTAAGCGCTTTCGCCAGCAATCTGGCTTCATCAGAGACCAAGGATCCAAGGTAATGGGAGCAAATATCTTGATAGGGAAAGCTAATAGAGTGGAATGAGGCTAAGCAAAATATGGACTGCAGATTAGAGACTAACTTCTTTATCAAGGATTGCTAATAGATTATAGGCAAACAGAAATTGGTAGGGAGGTGCCAAGTGAAAGACCAGTGCTGATAGACTTTTTACTTGAGCTTAGAAAAGAAGATGCTATAAAAATGGGATAAATAGTAGGTGCATAGGTTCATAGATTCATAGGTAGGTACTAGGCTATCTACCCGAAGGCATTTATAAGCCTAACCAGAATTTGTTGGCTTTTGCCTCCCCTTTAGATTAGTTCCCTGTGCCTCTGTCCAGCAGAACCACTGAAGTGATCCCCGGGGTAAACTTTCTGTTTCCCATCCACTCATCAAGATTTCTTTTAAAGAGTGTTAGCGAGGAACTCTGCCTAAAGTAAATTGGAATCTTGTTCCAAAGCATGGGAAGTCTCTGGGACAGGAATATATTCCTCCAGCACATCCTATTTATTGTTGTGGTGAGGTTTAGATCCATAGAGCATGTGGCTCGAGGGGATAAGGTTTTCTTTAGGTGGAGCATATCCATCAATTCTAGGTTGGACATGGCCTTGTATGTCAGGCAGAGATCACCTATAAGTAGGCAGTATGCAACCGAGTACAGCTGGAGTTTCTTCAGTCAAGCTGCAGAGGGCATCTGTTTGAGGCCAGTGATCCTCTTGGTGAGGTACTTCTGTGGTCTTTCCAGCTGTTGCAGGTGTCTTGTAAGGTACATCCCAAATGGGGCATTGTACTCTATGTTGGGTCTGATGAGTGATGAGTAGAGGGGCACAATGACCTCTTTTGATCTGGATGCGAACCCTTTTGTGATTAGGTGGGCTATGTCGAAGGATTTTCTAACCACTTTGGCAATGTAATTATCAAAGGTGAGATTACTATCTACTTGGGTCCCCAGATCCCTTATTACGTCTTCTATATTTAGGGGACTGCCACCTATGTGGTAGTTTTTGGGTACTTTGTTTTTTCCAAAGGGGATGACTATGCACTTTTTGGCATTTAGCTTGAGGCCATGATTTTGACACCAGGTATCAGTCTCAGTGAGACCCTTTTAGAGGATATCTCTGTCAGCCAGAGAGTCAGTTATAGCCCCTAGTTTGCAGTCGTCTGTGAAATTGGTCAACCATAGTCCTCCTGTGCTTGCCTGTACCTCTGAGAAGTATATGCCGAACAGGAGGGGTCCTAGGACTGAGCCCTGGGGAATGCCACTTGTAACCGGTTTAGCGTCAGACCTAGCTCCCACAACTCTCACCATGTGGGTTCTGTCCATGAGCCAGTTGCCAACCCATCTTGTGATGTAGGGGTTTATGTTCAGGCTGGTGAGCTTGTCTGTAATACCAGAATGGGGAATGGTGTTGAAGGCCTTAGCGAGGTCTAGGTAGGTTGTGTGTACCACCTTTCCCTCATCTTGGTAACTGTCTCAAAGAAGTCCACCAGGTTTAGGAGGCATGATCTGACCTTATCAAAGCTGAACTGGGTAGAGTCCAGTGTTTGGAGGCTCCCAATGTCTCTGTTAATGAGTTCCATGATGATGCGCTCCATAGCCTTGCAGACCAAGCTAGTCAGGCTTATAGGGCGATAGTTCCCGGGGTCTGTTGTGGCTCTACCTTTGTGAAGCAGAATAACTGTTGCTGTGTGCCACTCTATAGGTACATAGCCTGTGGATAGGCTGAGTTTGAACAGTGTGTTTAGGTGAGAGGTTAGTTTGTCTTTGAGCTCGTGTAGGACGCAGCCTGGGACACCATTCAGTCTTATTGATGCTGCGTTTTTGGCTTTGGAGAGGGCTGTTTTAACTTGAGTGTCTGTGATTTCAGGGACTCTACATTCTTCTGGCATGGTTATGGGCCCTTTTGGGGGTGAGAGGGGAGTGAAGTTTGCACTGAACCTGTCTGCCAGGATGTTGGCGATATTGGTTGGTTCAGTGTATTTTGTGCCATTCTGCACTAACTCTGAGCTGATCTGAGCATTGCCACTTAGATTCTTGACATAGCTAAAGAATGCCTTGTGGTTATCTTTGGAGTCCTTGGCAATTTTTTTTTCAAAGCTCACCTTGGATGATTTTATGAGGGATCGTAGTTTCTTGCTGATACTGATCATGGATGTCTTCCCTTCTTGGGATTTTACTCTTTTCTGTACTAGTTTCCTCCTTCTATTGTATAGCTTGTTTATGGCAAGAGTCCACCAGACTGGTTAGCTTTTCTTGGAGGAGTGAGTCTTGGTTTTACTTGGGATGGCACGATCCATGCATTCTTGCAGCTTGTATAAAATATTGCATGAATATAAGAATCATTGTGCAGAGGATTGAAAACATTGGAGAAAAGAATGGAAAGGTAATTTACGAACAAACAATGGGAAGAAATTTGTAATGTTCCAAAGTATGCAACAAAGTCCAGAAGGTGTAGGATTCTTGCATGGAAGTGTTTGCATGGGTATTTTTACACCCTAAGTAGACTTCAGAGGATTTTTCTTCAGATAGATAACCAATGTCAGAAGTGTGAGGAGGAAGAGACTGATAATAGGAAACATTTTTTGGAGATGTAATGAACTGACAGATTTCAAAAATTCCCTACATTGTACACTTGTAGTGTCAGTGACTGAGCTGGTGGAACACTCACCTTTGGAGCTGGAAGACCAGAAGGCTGTGGGTTCCATTCCCATCCTAGGAGAATGGATAGCTGACACTGCAGTGTAGCACTAGGAGTGTGCTGTATTCCCAGGTGTGCCATCCTTCAGATGACATGTTAAACTGAGGTCCCATCTCCTTGATTCGGTGATTGTAAACATCCCATGTTAGCTATTACAAAGAGTAAGGGAAGTTTCCTGATGCCCTGGACAAATTTTCCCCAGTAGTAGAAATATCACCTCAGGTCTTCCAGAAAATAGACCACTTACCTAGTGGGACTAATTCCAGCCAACAAAGGACAAATAAATACAAATTTTGACAGGAGTGATGGTGGCTCAGATGGTCTTAATTAAGGAAATTACTCTTTTGAGCTGGGATATAGAACCCAAATTGTCTAAACATAGAACACCTTACTAAGTCTAATGTTATTGGCTGACAAAAGTCAATTACTAGAAAATGGATATCAAAATCTATTTCCAACATTAGGAACTTATTCATATTATAAAAGATGTAAAATAACTAGAGGTGGAAGCTTTAGAAAAGAGAATGAACAAATTTCATAAAAATGCATGAAATTTGTGGAAATAAGACGTGGAATAATATTCAAGAAAAGGAGTAGTGAGATTTAAGGGAAGGTAGAAATTGAACAACTTAATTTAATGTTATGGTGAAGTGAATGAACATTGTTAAAAAGAAAATATATTGTGCTTTCTGCATGACAATAACAATGGAAACTGTTATTACATTTTTTCTTCACCTCTATTAATGCATGTAATCCCATATTACAGATTACAAATGTGATGAGCTAATAAAGATATTTTAAAAATAACTGTAAATGGCTCTAGAGCCATATTTGTGGAATGTCTTCAAACAAATCACATTGTCATAATTAACACTTCTACCAGGGGTAGCTGAGATACAGCCTGAAATGCAAAAGGTGCTGAGTGTTCTTCATGTTCTGTAGGTAATACACCTTTCTAATGTTTTCTGAATGCTGGGACAGTACCTCTGAATTGCTAGAATTTGGACATTGTCCTACATCACAGTTTACAGCCTATCTGGAAAAAATCATGGAAGGATGCAGGAAGGAAGAATTTGTTCAATAGACAAGCCTATGATCCCGGAGGAAAAATGAGGATTCCCTTCAGGCCGTGCAACAATGGATACATCTCCTTGCACAGATGTTTTAGAGGAGTCATGGAAGTTCACCAGTGCTGTCTACATGTGTTTTGCGGATTTGGAAAAGGTATATGATCAGGTACCCCAGAATATCTTCTGGAAAGTGCTGTGACACTGTAGGGTCCCAAAGTTGCTGCTGTGTGCCATTTGTCCCAGTAACTGAGGGATAAGAATTCTGTCTGCATTCTCCGCACAGTCAAGCTGAGTGTAGAATTTAATCAAGCATGCAACTTGTCTGCCTTCCTGTTTGTGCTTTTCATAAAAGATGGATATCAAGCCACAACCAAATCCTGAGGAGCAGCCAGTTTGGGGATATGATGATGGTATCTCTGTTGTCTGCAAGTGATACTGTCCTGCTCATCTCAAGTGTCTGTGATCTTCAACATGGGCTGGAACGATTTACTACTGAGAAGCAAATGGGATGAAAATCTGCACTTCTAAAGAAGATATCTTCATTCTCTGATGAATATGAGTAAATAGCCCCCTGCTGCAGGCTTGTGGGGAGACAGAACTCATGTGGAGAGTGTCTTGAAGTCTTGTTCACCAGTGAATGTAGGGGAGACTGTGAGATTGACAACAGATGAATGCAGTCACAGCAGTACTACAGATATTATCCTGAAGTGTGGTGGCATTACAGAGCTTAGTCATAGGATTAAGTTCTAAATTTATCATTATCAGTCATACTCGATTCTCATTTTCAGCTATGATCATGAACTTTTGGTACTAACCAAGAAGATAATATTACAGAAAATAGGTTCCTTCAAAGGGCATCTGGGTTTACTCTCCAAAACAGATTGAGGAGTTTGACAATCCAGGAAGATCTTGAAGTACAGCTACTGGGCCACCTTGTTGAGTTGGCAGAGTTGAGGTGGCTCAAGCACCCTATGAGTATACTCCCTGGGTGCCTCCCCCAGGAGGTATATCAGACACTGAGAGGAGACTATAGGATAGGCCAAGGACACATTGAATAGATTAATTCTCTCCACTCACCTGGGAATGCCTGAGGAGCTAGATGAATGATCCAGAAACTGTTGCTGGAGATAAGGATGTCTAGTCTACCCTGCCCAGCTTACCAGCACCCTTACCTTAACTAGGAAATTGGTTTAGAAAATGGATGGATGGCCATATATATATATATATATATATATATATATATATATATATATATATATATATATATATATATATATATAATATGGCAGTAACTGCAGGAGAATTCCTCTTTCCCCACAATTCAGACATCTCAGATTTGATTATATTACTAAATGGGGTGTAGACATACTTTTAAAATGGCCCGATTTTCACAGACTGTCCAGATTTTTACTCATATGTTTCAACTGTTCCTCATAAATATTGTGGTTTTCTGACAGATCATTGAGGACTGAAGTTAAGAAATAATGACACACGTGAGTTTCAGACTTTACATCCTTCAGAAAATGTATGCTAACATAAAACTGTTATTCTATCAACTTTCTAAATTTATAAAAGCAGTATTGAAAATGTTTCCCCATTATTTTAGACTTTGCCCACATTTCTTGAGCTAAGAGGTTGAGCAGTATGGGTGCAGATCATATAGTGCATGAGGAATATGGGGGTTTCATTTCCCACAAATTAACATCTTTCCAGTTCTGATGCAAGTGTTTTTGTTTTCTCTGATTTGGAGCCTATGGGTGACTTGGGGGTTTTTGCCATCACAATTCTGCCATGGGGTTTCTACTGTGTCATATCAACTCTTCCGTTGTTGAGTTATTTGTCAAAGCTGGAAGGGCAGGCATACAATGTGGGTCATGCTGCATATCATCCCACTTCTGCAGCAGCTCAGCCATGCCCACCACCCTTACCTCTCCTTAAACAATGCACCCTTGAAGCAGCATTCCCAAGCAGGGATCACTATAGGGAGCACCCATGTAGCCACCCACCTATTTGGGATAGGCATGTCTATTCCTCCCCTGCTGTTCTATCAGCCGCATGAGCAGGTAATAGAATCTAGGCTGACTGGGCCATAGTCAGAGCTTTAGCCCTCTATTCCACTGGGGAGGTCCCCATGGAAGAATTTTTAAACTGACTTTCCTGACCATAACAAGGAACGCAGAAAATAAATAGCAGTTTTCCATATTGACATTAATGTGCAGTAGTGTAGTTGCGTGTCCTGCAGTTTCATTCTTTATCTTTTCTGTAAATGTGGAACTCATTGTCAAAGAATATATAGAAATACACTTTTTCCAGTGAAATTCCAACGGGTTCTGCAAATCTTTTTTCACAAATAAATTCTGATAGTGCAGTGATAATGCAAATTTTAATCAAATTAATTATTTCTGTTAATAATAAAAGTATGCCCAGTTCCCTGAGAATATTTTGAATTTCCTGTACATTTTTACTATTATTTTTCCAGCATTAAAATTTTTATGAAGCCTCCATCCTAAGACTTTTAGCTTGTCTTCACAAAGCATAGTGTTGTTTTTCTTTTTGCCTTTTGTTAATACAAGTCAGTGTTCTGATTTACTTTAATTTATGTAATACTCATATCTTAGACTGTTGAAAACTGCTAGTAATAAGGGCTGATGTGACTAACATATACCAACTATAAACTCAATTGCACAAAAGAAATAAAGTTTGATATAATGGGTATAATAACTCACTTGTGCTAATAAATACTGAAATGAACATGCATAATCATTAACTAACTTCATTGAAAACAGCATTTAAGCCAGAGATAAGCATATTGATAGCCAAAGCATATTTTGCCTTGACATAAGTGTTCAATAACATTAATCAATTTTTGTTTTCAGAGAAGCCAGTCATAGTATTCTAAGGCTTGCATTGTGAATTCTCTTTGTAATAAAAAGCTTTCTGGGTGCCTCATGTGAAGACTGCTGCACTTTGTGTTTTTGAAGCCAATTGTTTCTGTGTAATTAATATTACTTGTAAAGCATTATTAATAGCTTGCTGAATGTCTTCCAGGAATAAAGCCAGTTTGAATTAACGATATCATTAGTTGTTAACAACAATATCTCCCATTTACAACTTGCAATGAGAAGAGACAGGTCTGTAGGTACTTGATGAGAGCTCTATGTATTTGTGATTTAACTTTTCCTTACAAGATTCTGATAGGTTAGGGCTTAATTGTCAGGTTTGCAGCCTACTGATGCCATGTTGATATTTATTGTTTACAGAGTGTGTGTGTGTGTGTGTGTGTGTGTGTGTGTGTGTGTGTGTGTGTGTGTGTGTGTGTGTGTGTGTGTGTGCAATATGAAAGAAAAATCTAGAAACCTGCTTCTGTTTCACCCCTTTGCTTTGAAATCTTCACTGACAGCAATGGCTATCTGCAGTGTCACTTTAGATGTTGGCTGTGACTTGAAAGAGAGCAAGCAAGTGACATATATGCATAAATATCGGTGGCACAGTGGTATAAAGGTTATCATTGTCACCTCACATAAAGACATTTTCCAGTTCAGTATTCAACTGGGTGCCTTCTGGGTAGAATCTATAGGTCCTCCCTGTGGTCATGTAAGGTTTTGCTTGATGCATGACTTTATCCCACATTCAAAAGACATGCATTAGGTGTACTGGAAAATCTAAATTGTCTCTAGTTATGTATGAGTGTGTGTGTGTGTGTGTGTGTGTGTGTGTGTGTGTGTGTGTGTGTGTGTGTGTGTGTGTGTGTGTGTGTGTGTGTGTGTGATGCAGAAGAACGACTGAGTAACCTACTTCCATTTCACCCATTTGCCTTTAAAACTCCCTGGATAGCAGTGGCTGCCTGCAGAATTAGCTCTAACTCATAAAACAGTGATATTGTATGTGTCTATATATATATATATATATATATATATATATATATATATATATATATATATATATATATATACACAGAGAGAGAGAGAGAGAGATGCATATTTTATTTTAATGCACCTCAATTCAATTCTGAAAGTAAGGGAAAAAAATAACATAATTACTAATGCATAAAAATTGTATTTTTAACACATCTGAGAGCTAATAAAGCTAAAAATGTTTATTAAGCTTTTATTCTACCTGGTTATCTGCTACTATCAGGTAGGTTGTCATCACTTTGCCTATTTCTACCCTGTTGCCTGCTGCCACCTGGTGTGTTGTCATCTCTGTGCCCAGTTCTGCCCTGCTGCTTAGTAACATCTATTGGGCTGTCATCACTGTGCTAAGCTCTGCCTGTTACCTGCTTTCATTTTGTGGGTTGTCCTCACTGGACCCATTTATTCTGTGAGGTAAGATCATTGCTCATTCATTCTTTGTACGGTTGATAGCCATTGTCATCCAAGCAGTCATCAAGGGTAGGTGAGTGTTAATGCCTAACCCCTCTTGGCAGAAGAATGGATTGTATGAAACAGAGAAGGTTGGGTCAAATAATGACAGCATTATGGCTATGAAAATTGACGCTTGTACTATTAAAACTATTTTATACAATAACTGAAAAATAATTAAAGGACTTCCACAGGTACTAGAAACCTTGGGAGAAGTTCTTATGTTTATTTATAAGGAAAGTAAAATCCTGAAGGAGCTATTGGCGCATAAATCCAAAAGAAAAGGTGAACAGAGACTATTTATGAACCAGATGTGAGAAAGCATTGCTGGGTGAAAAAGAAATGAGAATTCTTGGGACTTACACTTGTATTAGTAATAATGTTATATCTGCAACTTAGTGTAGTTTATGCCCAGCATTTTATATTGGCAGAACTTCAAGGACACTATCAAAGCACATATATGAGAATATGCATGAGGTAAAAACACATGATGCTTTATCCAAACATCATGAAGAATGTTAAAATTGTGATTTTTAAATATGTAACAAAAGATTAAGTTAAATCCGTGTATGCAAAGTAGGCAGTTGAAGACTTGCTTGTCTGGAAAGAATGTTAGTGGCAAGTCAGAGTAAATGTTTGTGCAAAGTCTAGTATTAATAATGTGGAAAACCACGTTCTCTTTTTTATGACTCATTAATGAGTTGTAAGTTGATTGGAGGCTGCAAATTTAAATTTTGAGTCACAAAAAGAGGAGATAGTCTGATGAAGTCCCCAATGTGTGATAAAAGCTCTTACTCCACAGATGTATTTTTGAATAAATGTTATGCTTTTGTTGGTTATTTGCTGTGTGTTTTAAAAGAAACAGTACATAACTGACAACTTAAGTTGTTTTGTTCAAGCAACAGTGACTCGGGTTTCAGGAATCTGACCAGGTGACTGCCAACATTTTAGATTAATTCTTGTAACTTCTGGCAGCTGCCCAGAATCCTTTATCAATAATTTCACAACAAGTGACATGTAATACAGATCTGCTCAAAGGTTTCACAGGATTCCTCATGGCAATCCATCAGCATTACCATATCGGTTTGGTTACTTGTTTTCAGAATCATATCAGTGTCTACTTACAAAGAGGGATCCTTTTTATTTCTGACAGGCTTTCAAAGATATACAGATGAGGATTCTCAAATGCCATAAGGACAGCAGAAATAATTCCCCATCCTATAGACTATAGCTGAACATTTCTACCATACAGTATATATGATGGATATGTTTCACTTTTTAAAACATTTAGTTGTATTTAAATGACAGCAGGGACAACTTTTTGCCAAGGTTTTATATTTACTTGTAAAAATGAAGACAGGTTTATTTTTAATTACAATACTTTACAAGCATATGGTTTAAATAAAAAGTTATTAATGAAGTACTTGCTATGATGGCATACTCTGACAGATGTAGTCATTTATTTCCATATTTATTTATTCATTTATTTATTTATTCACCTCTATTGTCCAAAGGAAAAGCTGTTTTGTCTACTTACATTTAGACATTCTTTTTTTCAACTCACAGTTACTTGTATCTGGCTATGTATGTTTCTGCATTCTGCATTTTTGTATTCTATACCAGTATGTATACATTCATACAATAACATTTCCAGGGCTTCTTATAATTCTGGTTTGTAATACAGTATCATTTTCAGAGCTGTCTAGAAAAGTTTTCTTTCCATATAAAAACATCGTCATGGCTTTATAGGCAGGTCTATTTCTCAGGTCTAGTATTAATAATGTGTTTACTGAGTATTGTTCTCATGTTCATCTTTATATATCCAGTAAAGGTGTATGTTCTTTAGTTACTTAGTTTCTGTACAAAAGCTAGTTGTTCTGCCAGATTGGATTTGTTATATAAAAAAAGTGCTGCAACCTGTCACTTTCTTGGATTAAAAACAGTTAAAAGTAATTTGTTATCTGCAATTTCGTAGTAACTTACTTTTGTATAAAGAGGGAATTAAATTATTTACTGCACAGTTTAAATTAAGGACTTTTCTGCCTTTGTAGGCATAATGACACAACTTTAATCAGTAATATTGAAGCAGAGGGTGTGGGTCACTTTGTACCATCCTGGAGTTTGTCTGACTTAAAAGCACCAGGTCCATAAACAGAAGAATCATTTGCCAATCGAATAAGCAGAGATGGAGTCAAGTTCATATTTACCTTTTTTTAGTGTACCCAGTTCTTTCATATCCCTGAAGAAATGTTCAAGGTCATCCATCCATTTCTTTTCAGAGCTATCCTGAAACAGTATATTTAATGGATGTACTACTGTCAAGCAGTCTAACAGAAATTTATGATACTAATTTATTAGCCATACATGCAGTTTTAGTTGTGATACATTCTAAGGCTTAGTTGCCAATGACATGTTCTCTACCATCTCTTGTGACCTGTGTAAACCATTATTTCAACCATATGCCCACAATTTGCAATTTTATATTTGAAATATTCACCATTGTCTCTGTGATTTAAACCCACAATCATTTAGCCTTCCTAGGACCTTTTATAATGGATCCAGGCACTCTTCATCCTTCTCCCCCACTCCTAGGGTACCATCTTGGTGCTATCACTTACTGGGGGATCCTCATAGGACTAAAGCCATTGCTTTCTGCTTCTCCGCAGTTACTGATGTTTCTGTATAGGTTAAAACTGGTTATTTATAGTGGAGCCTACATTTAGCCATATTCATTGACAGTATCTATTTAGAAGTCACATCTACTTCTGTTTGGTAGTTTAGCTAACTAGCTATGATGATTAAGACTAGAAGCTCTTAGAAAGCTTCATACTGTAGTCCTGGGCTGAAATGTTTCAATATCCACTTTCATCTGTGTGAATGAGTAAGTTATTTAAGTAGACAGTCTGGTCCCCAGCTTGTCAATGAAAAGAGGCGCTTGTACCCAGTGGGGTTTACTTGTTAAACAAAATAATAGAATTCAGACAAGTTTACAAGCATATGACATCAAGTATAAATACATTACAAAAATAATTAAACAATCTAATTAGTTAATTGAAACATTAATTGAATCATTGATTTAAAATGTTTTTAAAAAATAAAGCAACACCATGTCGTACTGAAAATGTACAAAAACCCTAAGTCTATGTGACTATACACAATGTATATATATTTATAATAAAAATCAATGTACATTTAAATCTATAAACTGTTAGTTTAAGAATTATTCGGAACAACTAAGTAATATGACTATCTTATAAGAGCTTTAAGCTTTAAAAGACATTTGATAGAAGAGGTCTCGTTGAGACCTGGAAATACACAAGCATTAGTTTTGAGTTGCCATAGCAACTCTTGTTCTTCAAGTATAAGATTCCAAGGACCCCCCTCTTGGGTTTCTATTAATTTTTTGGACCACAGTAAACAGGAATTTATGATTTTTACTCTCCATAATATGTTTAGCAAGAGCGTTTGTAGCAATGTTTTTAGAAATAGCATATTGATGTTCATAAATACGCTGTTTAAGTTGGCGTTCGGTTTTACCAAAATAGTAAGCACAACATGTTTGGCAAATAGCCAAATAAACGACTCCTTCAGTTTGGCAATTATATTTATTATTAATAAAATATTTTACCCCTCTTATTTGAAATGTGGAACCGGTTTTAATGTATTTGCAATAGTTGCAATGTCCGCATTTATACATGCCTTTGTTTGGTTTATATTGTTGAGGGGAACGTTCCAATAATGTTTTTAAAGATGGTGTTTTTTTAAAAACAACCAATGGTTTCACACCCAAAATTTCACGACATTGTGAGTCTTGTAGGATCAAATCCCAATTTATGTTCAAGATATTCCTAAACTCAATCATTAATTCATTATATTGAGTTAACAAACTAGATCTATAGTTAGTAGGGCTGCGAAACGCACATCCATTATTAATATTGGCCGTTATATCATCCGAATTCAAAGACAAAAATTGTGTATTACTTTTCAATAAAAGAGGTGCTAGAGATCCATGTTTTCTCTTCAATTCTACCTCTTTCAACAAATTATTGAATAATTTGCTGGGATAGCCTCTGTTTATGAACATTTCTTTAAGTATAGAACATTCTTTTTCAAACAAGTGATCTTCAGAACACATACGTGAGGCGCGGACCAATTGGCCCTTAACTATGCCTCTTTTTTGAAAATAAGGATGGTGACTAGAGAAATGTAAAAAGGAATTACTGTACAAAGGTTTCCTATAAATACAAGTAACAAAATGTTCCCTAAGTACGTCCTTACAGATAAGGATATCCAAGAAGTTAATAGATTCTTCATCTGAGGCAAAAGTAAATTTTAAAAAGGAAGTAAATGTATTCAGTGCATTTGTTAACTCTTTTATCTGTTCATCATTACCATTAATAATCATAAAGATATCGTCTTGGTACCTTGTGTACCATACAACTATTTGTTGAAATAAAACGTGATTCACAGACATGGAATTAATAATATATAATAAGGCTAGCTGTTCACTATGCCATTTTATCACATATTTTTAACTTGCGATTTTTGTAAGTGAATCAATAGTCACTGCAGTCTGTTAGATCAGTTATGTGGAATTCATTTACAAATAACACTTAAGATTCCACCCTAGAGAAGCCAATGGGCACTGCTAGATCACCTGACATTTCAGAAATGCAGATAAAGAAAATTGAGGGGGTATAGAGGAAATAAGGTCAATAAAACAGACATGAGGAAAGAGAGAAATTGAGATGAGAAAATCATCGTAAAATGAGAGGAGTAAACATAAACTGTACAAATGCCACAGGTAAACAATTACACAGTGAAGTGTTGGTACTGTAGCATATAGTATTCTCATAAAGAAAAGTGCCAGTACTATGAAAAAAATGTGCAAAGTGCAAAAACAGAGCTTTTTTTTCAAAGTTTGTACAATAAGAAATACAAATAGCAATACAATACAATAACAATAAGAAATACAAAAAGCATGACAAAGGTGAAGAGTCAAAGCAGAAAGACATATATAAAGAATATATCACTTAAATGTGATCACAATGCAGATACTGACTTTAGTGATAATAAAAATTATACAAGGCTGTGCATCTTTAAGAAATATAGTGCCAACAAGCTACTATACAGAATGAGGATTCTGAGGTAAGATATAAAAAATGAAATAAGCATAGGAGTTTCAGTGAAAAAGATTACAGCAGACTGAAAACAAAGCCATACTTCAAAGAATTATGACAGAAGAATATGCGCATCCATGTTTGAAAACCCTGTTCAATAAGAACATTGTATTAGTGCAGAAGTGAGAGCAAAAGAGAGGTGAGAAAAGTCCTGCTCATGGTGTTACAGGGTGAAGGAGCTAACTTCACAGCAAGGCATTAGGTGTGGTATGAATACAGAATAGAACACGAACAAATGAAAATAATATATCAAGAGCAGAAAAAAGCTCAGTGAGTGTAAATGTGCCTACAATGGCTCTAGATGGCTTAATAACTACCAAGTCCAGTTCTACTTAGGCCAGAATGTGACCCTGTAGCAAAATCTCATAGGAGGATGCCTTTTCACAACAAAGTGAGAACTACCCGAAGGCGAAAGGATAATGGGCTAACTGAATAGGAGTCTGTGCTGTGGGGCTAGCCAAATATGACTGTGCGCTCTGGGGTTAGCTAGATAAAAGTGTGTGCTGCGGGGCTAATGAATATGAGTGTGTGCTGTGGGGCTAGCCAAATGTGAGTGTGTGCTGTGGGGCTAGTCGAATGTGAGTGTGTGATGAGGGGCTAGCTATATACGAGTATGTGCTGTGGGGCTAGCCAACCAACCACAAGTGTGTGCTGTGGGGCCAGCCAAATACAAGTGTGTGCTGTGAGGCTAGCCAAATACAAGTGTGTGCTACGGGGCTAGCCAAATATGAGTGTGTGCTTTGGGGTTAGTTGAATACGAGTGTGCGCTGTGGGGCTAGCTGAATACGACTGTGTGTTGTGGGGCTAGCTGAATACGAGTGTGTGTTGTGGAGCTAGCAGAATATAAGTGTATGCTGTGAGGCTAGCCGAATATGAGTGTGCGCAGTGGGGCTAGCCAAATGTGAGTGTGTGCTGTGGAGCTAGCAGAATATAAGTGTGTGCTGTGAGGCTAGCCAAATATGAATGTGTGCTGTGAGGCTAGCTGAATATGAGTGTGCGCTGTGAGGCTAGCTGAATATGAGTGTGCGCTGTGAGGCTATCTGAATATGAGTGTGCGCTGTGGTTAATGGTGTGGATTAGAAGAGCAGCACAATAAGTCAGGTTTAGTGTTAGATTTTTTGCTGTCTAAAACTAAAATGTGAGCAAAAATTTAATTACAAGAAAACCATACTGGTTCCTGTAAAGTAGTACAGAAACCACTTCAAAAGATCAAAATAGGAAATGCAGAGAGTTCAGTGGGTCAACATGAAAAGGAAGTAGTAGAGGAGCAAATATCATTCAAGGACAGATTTTATAATTTGCTGCAGAAGATTCACAATAGGTTTCTTCTTTAAGGGAAATGACTCCAGTAGAATCATTTGCCAACTTCAGTTTCATCCAGTGAGATGCAACTGTGCAGCAGATACAGCCAATAATTTAAATAACCAGAAACCTGCTAACCAGAGAATGTAACTTTTACTTTCATGCTAAATGTGAAGGCATGGGTCCAATTCCCAAATGAAAATGCAGTGCCCATAAGTAACTCAAGGACACAAAGGCTATAAGAAGGTGACCCTACATTTACTCAGTAGATACAACAGGTTATTCTTCCTGCTTCATTAGAATGCAAGCAAACTATAATCAGCAATGTTAAAACTTTCTAAACAACTGCACAAATAAATCTTCTGCTGATACTGAAGAAGGTTCTGCATAGCCTGTTAATAAAATTGTTAAACTTGAGTCCTTAAGTGTAGCATTACAAGAGATTCAAATAGTGACTGTGAGGTAGATAATTTAAAGAAGAAAATCACTGAAAAGCACTCTCACCATGCATAAATTACAAGTTAATGAAAATATAACTCAGTACATCATGTTGCAGCAGTTTGTGGATAGCCAGAAAAAGACAGTGGAGCTAGGTCATGCTCAGAGTGCCAGTTTGTGTATTGCAGAAATACTTAAACAATTGGATTATTCACAACCTTTGTATACATCTGTTGATAAAGTCCTGGGTGAACTTTTTATGAAAGTCTGACACAATTAAACCAAATATTGTACACAGCCTGGGCCCACAGATAAAAGTTCAGCATGAAACTATACTGTTTAATTCTTAATTATTAGTGACAAGAGTATAGCTTTCCAGGCAGCTACAGAAAAAAAAAAAAAAAAACATATCTTTATGGTGGATCAAATCTCTATCTCGATATATTAAGACTTTTCAAATCAATGGAGGGGGGCAACAAATTATTACAAGCAGAATAAAATGTTGTTCTGTAGCAACCCAAAGAGTTTGTCTCTGATGTGCGGAGAACAGTCACTGTGATTCCTCTAGACAATTGTGGCCCCTCTACAGACCCAGATAATTATAGACCAGGCAGCCTTTCCAGCCTTATATGCAAAGCCGTGGAATGCATCATAGTAGAACTCATGTATGCAGGTTCTGGCAACTTAATTGATCCATACCCCAGTCAGTTTTATTTTGTTGTGGGAAGGACAAGTCCTGTCTCTTGAACCCAGTACATGCCTTTGAAAAGGTTACAGAGGCTGTGGATACTCATCACTCTGTGCAGACTGCTTATCTTGACATTATCAAGGCTTCCAGTGCTTATCCCCCATGTTGGTATTATTGAAAAATTAGATATAAACTGCTACAGTATGTTGTCCACTGGATGACAAACTATCTAACATATCTCAATTAGAGAAGGTTGCTGGTACCCTCTCTGAATGTAAAATTGTAACTACTGAGGTAACTTAAAGTTCCGTTTTTAACATTCTCCTATTTGCTATTTATTTTGCAGACACTTAAGAACTGACATTCCCAAGTTTACTGATAGCTTCAAGCTTGTCACTACTAAACATCTGCTGATACTAAACTGTTCCAAAAAGGACTAGGGCATTCACATAATTAGTGTACTGAAAATGATCTCAAGCTAAATTTAAAAAAATGTAGCATAGAAGCATTCATAAAAAAAGGCTTTTCCTGACTGTTATGTCATAAGTAGTACAATTCTTCAAACAGATACAGTCAGAAGAGACCTAGGTAATACATGGACAATTCAATCTCATTTGATTATCATGTTTCTAGTCAGGAAATCCTTCTATCTTGCCCAGTTAATTTCCAAGGGAATATCTTCAAGATCCAAAGAAGTCATTTTACTTTTGTGCTCTTCCTTTATCAGACCCAGCACTGAATAAAATAATCCCCTTGGTATGTACAAATATGAACATATCACTCACTGGAGAGTCCCCAACAAATTTCAACCAAAAAAGTAAAGACCTTAAATCCTTCAACAATTCCAATAAATTAGTACAACTCTCTTTGTAGTTCGTAGCTTGCCACTGCACTGAAGTGGCCTGCATCTCACTTATTTGGCCAAAGACCCAATGCTATTTGACCTCCAATTTCTTTCTGAAAACAGTGTTTCTACAAATACTCATGCTAGAGAATTAAATTTACACCAACAAATAAATAAGACTTACTGGATGTATAGGCTCGTAACTCAACATATTCCAGCCTATGGAATAAGTTAGAACTACAGATCAAGCAAAGTACTGCTTTGTCTGCCTTTAAGGCTGTCTTGATAACTGGATGAGTAGACATAAATTTATACCATGGCCCTGCTTGATTTGGAGAGCAGGCACTATTAAATACTCAAAAGGGATGGTCTAGTATTGCCCCTATGTTCTTGTGTATGTATATGTATATATATATATATATATAT
The DNA here is from genome assembly GCF_019279795.1 of Protopterus annectens. NCBI lineage: Eukaryota > Metazoa > Chordata > Ceratodontiformes > Protopteridae > Protopterus > Protopterus annectens. The sequence goes on along the minus strand of NC_056733.1, from coordinate 1,486,213,076 downwards.
ATATATATATATATATATATATATATATATATATTGTGGATATGTAAAATAGTGCTGTAACTTTAAGAAGCCATGTGTCCCATAATGCAGTGAGTCTGACTGCCAGCTGTTAGTGTGATTGTGGTGATAGATGAAGTAGTTAACATTTTTCTTGCTGTACTCCTATTTTGTGTGTATTAAAACTGCTGCTGTGCTTGCAATGCTGGTGTATCCTCATGTTATTTGCATTGCCAAAGATGATGACTGGGTAATCAAATGTGTGAATCATGATTCAGTGAGATAGCTTTTGGAAAGAAATATTGAAAATGCCATTTCAGAGTAGAAAACTGCACCACATCAGGGAATGCTGCCATTATTAGAATAAGCCACTTTGACTAAAATGTAGTTGTTTTAGCTCACAACATTGTTGTTTTAGAGAATATCAACTGCATACCCATGAAAAGTCATTTTTAAAAATATGACTAAGGGAATCCACTTGGACCACTTGATTTCACTAAACTATTTGCCTGGCTAGCATGGATGTAGAGGTTTCCACATTTTAGAAATGTAGCCAAGATAGATTAAAAAAAGTGAAAAAATTAGGTAAATATTTTGTTGTATACTAAGTGTGAGGAAGTGGAGGAAATTATTCACTTTCATTTTCTGAGGGTGATAGTGTTATGCATGAGCCAGTTATAAGTTAGCTCACTGAACACTTAGCACCAAAAGAAATGTCTTATATGAAAGGGAAGGATTCCATAAATATGTTTAAGTGAAATGTGACAGCATTAATGTCTTCATAAGTCACCTGCATGCATTGGATAAAAAAGTGTAGCTTTGGTGAAACTAAAAATGAACATATTATGGACAGAAGTGTCATTGGGATGTCTGATAACTAAAGTATCTAAAAAGTTAAAGCTCGAAATGATCTTGACTTTGAGAAAAGTATTACAAATTACTAGAAAGGCTGAACTAGCAAAGAGGTAAAATATTAACATCACTATAGCAAATAATGGTGTGACAAAATGAAATAATTGCAAATTCAAAAAGAAATATCATATTGGCCTATGTAAGCATGTGCATTAGAATCAGAAGGAAGGAAATAATTTGGACAAATGCATGAGATTTAACAATGATCATGCTGAGTGAGAAAAGTAAGCTGCATGTGGAGGAAGGTGCAAGAAATGTAATAAGAGTAGACATTCTGTCCACAAATGTACTGGTAATTCTAATATTCTCTGGCTGTGTGGATTTACTATGTACTGTGGGCTGATGTCACAAAACTATGAATCGTGGTCTATATGCATATATCATAATCCAAAAAACATTTTTTTTTTATTCCCAGGGCCTTTGTTTTACTATCCTTGTTAAGTCTCATGTGCAAGCTACAAGGCTGTAAATTGTAATGACAGAAGTATGATTCAGTTGGTTCTTCTCACAATGCATTTTTTCTGCCATCAAGAAAAACATTTTGTTAACTGTACATACAGTAATCATGTCAGTAAACACTGTATTTTTACATTTTGACCTTGTACTGTTTTCATGGCAAATCAACATATCATTTCATCAGCAATTTTCAAAGCTTCACATATGCTAAAGGCACTTTTCCAGTTAGTGTTACACAGTTTATTAAAATGGTTAACCTTTCCATGGATTCTGCTGGTACCATTGTAAACAAACAAGCTCTACTAACTCTGTCTATATTCACATGTTTATTCATTTAACATTTGTTTACCGGGAAAGTCCAACTGGGACATAGCCCATTTCCAATAGAGGCCCAGGGAGAAACACTCCAGATGCATGTCTTTGGTCATGCTTTGGTTGACAACTTATCTTTTATTTTAATTTTAAGCTGTCGCATCGTGACATGCTGTGCTACTACAACCTACCGCCTTATTGTCTTTTCTGGTCTGCTTCACATTTCTATACACTCAGGTCTCGCTTTTCTTTTATTTATTCTAACGCCCCTCTATCAGTTCAGTTAACTCATGTCTTTATGTCAGTTTACTTGCTCTGCATATATCTGTTGCCTTATCCAATGTAAATTTTTTTCTATCAATGGTTTGCTTGTCAAATGATCACTATATATGCCACACAAAGGTCTGTTTCTTATTAGTGAATCATGAAGATTTCCATTCCTACAGCCTTTAGAATTTATGTCTATACAGTCACATAAGCACCAATGGTGCCATGCAGCCACTGATCCCCTACATATAATAAATGTTTTACATACAGCAGACTATTTCAGGTTTGCATTACTCTTTGAACACTGTCTTGCCACAGATTACTATCATTCTCCGACGGCTCAAATGTATGGTTCATTTAATAGCTTTCTCCCTTGTGTTATGTTAGAAGTAACCACTTGCATCTCTTCTTTTTTTCTTAACTATCTTAGAAGCAGTACTAAAATTTAAACTCTTTGACTCCAAGAATTTTTAGTATCTGCGAGGTTACCTTGACATCCCAGTTTACCAGGACAAATCTGAGATGTTACTGCTGTCATATGTTTTACATTTATTTTAAAATATAATCAACAACTTTTTTTGGTCCCCTGTTACAAGAAAGAGATTCATAATTGTGAATTCCATAACTTCAAAAAAATGAAGTGTGATTGCAAATGAAATATTGTGAATGTCAACACATTTTGTAATATCTTCAACTGCTTCTCCAAGGGGCTCCCCCTGTGCCACCAACATGACAGCTACACCTTCTCATCCCTATTACATATATATATAAATCTCTAAGATTGTTGTAAATGTAATGAAGTGGGTATTCCAAACTTACTGCAACATCAGTCTTAGTATATATTCCTCATATCTATACTTGCAGCTAGTAAATAGCACCTTCTCTCTCATGTCATTCATATTTGACAAGTTAACTTCGCTCTAGCCATGACCTTTGTGTTAGTAGAATATGTTCTTGTGCACTCAGTAGAATGTTCTTGTAATATTTTTGGAACAATTAACCTTGAACCTTTGAATATGTGCAATTGTAGAAACTACAGTTTCATATTTGCATTTGCCATATGTATGGATGATTTCTACATCTGGATCCTTTGTTTTTCTTCCATCATATACAAGTTATACAAAAGTGTTTTACCTACTGCATCATAGGTCTGTTTCCATTCTCTGTTTCAAAACAAATTTCTTTCAATGTTAGTTCACTTTATAATGCAGAGTCTGTTGTCACAGTTATATGTTTCAACTTTGTCACAAGGTGGCTGTGCTAAGGTAGCCTTGTCATTTTTTACCCATTTCTCACTTGTCATCATTGCAGAATTAAATTAATATGAACAAGTACCTATGCATACCTTACACCTCCTTACTCTCCCTTCTTCACTTACTTCCTTACTTCTAATTTCTCTCCTGACTCTGTTTTTAAATATTCCATAACCCTGTTTTTCTTTCACTTCATATTGCAATTCCTGTTTGTATTATACTGGCTTGCATTTAATTTGTCTATAAACTGGCTAAAAGTTCTCTAAATATTAAATCACTGTCATATGTTGTTGTTTGTCTTTTCGGCTTTTCCCAGTTAGGGGTCGCCACAGCAGAACTCTGGTCCGCTAATGATTGACAGTAGATTTTTATGGTGCCGAGTTGCCAGCCCGACACCCAACCTTCAATGAAGGCACACCCATTCACGCATGTCTTTCGAACACCACTCGACCGCGGGGAGGACATGCAGACTCCACACAGAAGGCACTCCAGCCGAGAATCGAACAGGAGAACCTCTAGCTGTAAGGCAACAACGCTACCGGTGCACCACCGTGGCTTATATTAAATCATTGTCATATAAGTTGTTTATATTCTTAACCAGTGTTTTCACGGGTCTATATTAGAAAGACGAAACCTCACTCACGCGAATCCCGAAAGGCCGACACATAAATAACGAACCACAAGAACACCAAACATCCTTAAGCGCAAAATTCAAAATACCGAATCGCCATAGTTGTCCACACCATGTTTAGTGAGGTAAAACGTCAGTAGGAGATTCCCTTATCCGGTATAGCTTCCTAACGTAAATGTGCAATAGTTACTGACCTTAGGGTTAGGGAGCGGGTTAAGGTAAGTGCATATATAGTAATACATTCATATTTATTTTGTTTGGGTAGGCAGTACATAGTGGGTGGTGGAGTTGGCCAACTATGGCAATTCGATATTTTGAATTTCGTGCTTAAGGATGCTCTGTGTTCTTGCGGTTCGCTGTGTATGTGTCGGCCTTTTGGGATTCACGAAAGTGAGGTTTTGGCATTCTAATATAGACTTGTTTTCATGTTATGTCTCATTTGATATTATTATTTGAACTGCATGATTTTTTTATTTTTGAAGATTGTGAAATTATTGTTCTTAAAATGCTTTGTAATACCTTGGAGCTTTTCTCCCCAGGCCTCCACTCAATATGGATAACTACCCAGTTGGACTTTCCTGATAATCATATGTTAATAAATAAATACTAACTAGTCCTAATGAACTTACATAGGATAACTGATTAGACAAGACTGTTTGCCTTCCAATGCAAGGAACTTACTATGATAGTTCTCATATTTATTTTAATTTAAGCCTGAAAGGGATCTTTCATTTTTAATGACATCGTTAAGTTTTATGTAAATATATTTGAACTGACTTTTTTTGTAACTGTAACTATGGATTTAATCTGGTAAATATGTCATTGTTTATTATATTAATAGACGCACTTGACTTTAATAGCAGTTTGACTTCTACATTCATTATTTTACAAAAACCAGGATGGTTCTTGGCTGGGGATGCCATATATACAGGGTCTATCATAGGTATATAGCATGACAGTTGTATGCTAGACTAATGACCTCTAGGGCCCTTATAAGCCTAGCCATACAACCAAATTGTGACCATCAAATTTGATTTATATAGGGAGTGATTTACTGACTGCCTCTGTCCATCAGAGGCATAGGTGCTAGACCAGGAGTGAATTTCTGATTACCCATCCATTGGTCCAATTTGTGCTTAAATAGGGACAGGGAGGAACTCTGCATCACATGGATGGGGAGCCTGTTACAGAGAATGAAAATTCTCTGAGAAACATATCGGCCTCTGCAACATATCCTATTTATGTCACAAACAAAATTAAGGTCTTTTACTTTAATAGTTCTGATGCTGTTTGTTTTGTGGGTGTGCAGAAGGTTCATCAAAACAGGATCCAGGGATGCCTTGTATGCCAGGCAAAGATCACATCTCAGACATCTGTATGATACTGAGTAAAGAAACAGGGCTTTCAGGCAATAAGCATAGGACTGCTCCCTATATTCTTTTTGTAAAGAGCTATTTGTTCTGCCTTTATCCAAATGAGTATTTGCTGGCCACTCTGGTTTCCTCCTACATCTCAAAGGCATACATACAGTAGGTGAACTGGAAATGCTCCAAACTGCCTACAGATGCGTATTACGTATGGGTGAGTGTGCATATCCATCCTGTGATGGACTGCTGCCCTGTTCAGCATTAGTTTCTTTGCCTAATGTCCAGTGAGTGCCAGGACTGGCTACAGCACATCCATGATCTTAACTTAGATTAAGAAGGTAACAAGAGAATTAATGAATGTTTGAATGACCACATTACCTACCTTAATGTCTGCATGAATCAAGGAGGTATGGCTGTTCAGGAGCCAATGGCAGACACACCCATACAGACTATGCCTCACTGCTCACCTAGCCACACAGTATAATGCCACCAAACTATGGGCCAGAGGCTCAGAAAAACACTCTGACATTCTGGGCAACATATGTGATGCTGTCTGCTTATAATAACATTCTGAATTTCCACATCCCTCCACAAATTCTTGATAGTCAATGTGGTCCCAACC
>NC_056733.1:1486187259-1486204759 GCF_019279795.1 Protopterus annectens | reverse complement strand
ATCATATCGTGTAATCTGCTCATGTCATGATTTCATAGCATCAAAGAGAAATGAGTGACTGTCATAATTAATAAGCTTAATGACCATGTTGGAATCCACCATAAGGAACTCCTGAAAGGGAAAAGAGTTCTGTTGCAAACAGAAGCAGGTTCCAATGGAAAACACATAATTAATATTTTTGACAGCAATGAAGTTATTATTTTACCTACTGCTGCTGTTCCTTAAGAAGAAAGATTAACTACATCTGCATGAAAACAGAGCTTTTGATATCCATTTCTGGCAGCCTGCATGGAAGAAGTTACTGAGTTTATGCTAATGAGGGGTTCCCACAAATCGCAATGCAGGAAGCCATCTAATGTAAGTTCAGTAGTCTCTGCCATACACAATGCTCAAGAGACAGTTCAGCCTAATTCTTGAAACACTGAGGCACCAATTAAATAATAATTTTATTTTATGTGTAAAGCCCTGACTGAGCTTCTTCCACTAATGCTAAATACTGTTTGTGATGCAGAGAAAATATGCTGCAGATTCTAGTTCTGATATGGACTGCGGGTTTTATAACTACTTATTATGTATGTTTTTCTACTCATTGTAGTACAATTTTATGCAAATAAATTTTCATGATTAATAGCAGATGAGGCCAATAAACACATCTTAGATGGCTTTTAATTGGTCTGCATTGCAAATTTGTTGTTTTTATTTCTTTGAAATGGTCTCAATAGTAATGGAAGCAGTTTTATTTTTATTTTTAAATGTAAAAATTTGATACAGGCCAGTAAGCATAAAGATGAAATATAACATTATGATTTCTTAGTACAAGAACATTTCACTTGGTTTCTTGTATGACAGTATTGTTTGCAGTCCAGTTTTTGTCATAACAACATAATCAGCTTTGGCCTATATGAATGTGCCAGTGTTCAAAAACAGCAATTTTTTTAACCACTTACTGGCAGAATGAAAATGGATACCTTTTTGCCTTTGTAGTTGTATCCACTATAGCTTCCTGATTTAATTTTAATAGTCGACTAAGTCAAAAGGTCTTACTGAAGTGCAAACAGACCACATCCACTGACACACCCTCGTCCAACTCTGCTGTTACTAATGCCCAGAAATGCAGAAAGTTTGACTGAAATACCTTACTAGCAGTAAAGCCCTATTGGTTTAAGTACTGAAGCTTGTTGTCCTTATTGACTGGTTTATAGTTACCTGCAGCAGTTATATGACTCTTATATATAACGAGTCACTGAAGATGTTTATCAGTCAGCTGGAACTTCCCTATTGGCTAGAAATCTATTGTCTCTTTGAGTGTGTGAGTGTGTGTGTGTGTCTGTTTCAAGACAATCTACAACTACTGTGCTGATACCTTTATTAGCTCCATCATATAAATTCCCCCCTGTTGTTGTGGACATTTGGACCATAAATGCCAAATCAGTTGCACTTGAAACATTTCACTTCAAGACCTTATTACTTTCTTGAGCCAGTGTTTTCCCCCTTTTCCTTTACAACCAGCTGTGAAAGTTTAGATTGTCCCATGCAGCCTTGCTTATACTAATGTGTGACTCTGGGTAGCCCTTTCTTATGTAGTCTGTGTCATTGACTTTTGAATTATCAACCTGTTTGGGTGGAGGGGGCTTTATCTGTACACTTTGTGACTGAGGCTGTGTTGTGCATAAGATAACAACGTCATCATTGTCAGTATCCATTCTGCTATACACATCATCCTGCTGTGGTGCATGTCACTGGTATATGGCATTGCATATGTTAAAAATAAATGTTTGAATAACCTGTCCTTTTTAAAACCTATGAAAGGTTACAACACACTGGAATTAATGAAGTCCATATAGCACTACAGATGACAGTGAAAAATTATCTAATGGAGAAACATTTCAAGTTCATATAGTTATTTATTATATTAAAGAATGCATGCCCTAATATAATGTACAACATGGCAGTAATCACTTTATGTACCACCTGTATGTGATAGATGAAGGCATACCAAACTGCTGGTATAATTTCCACCTTGACTGAATCCAGTGCTATCATCCTCTACATCATCGTCACCCCCTCATGATGATAGCAAATAGACCCCATTAGGTGTTAAACTTTGGACAGTGGAAGGTCCACTACCTGTGGTGATACATACAGTGGTATTCTGCTTTACCTTACTCTTGGCTAGGGATACCAAATCATTAGCTCTCTTTTTCCACTGTTTTAAGATGCAGTTCCTTCCCCCTTCCAATAGACATTAGATTCATTCAAGATGGAAGGGATACCAGCAGCTTTTACAGAACCTGGCTTAAATGAATGCATTTCTATCAAGAGTATTTTAAAAGATAGGACTAACAAAATTTGATTTATTATTTGAGTACTAGAATATTATTATAAAATGTATTTTTAAGTAAATAATTATGTAATTCATAAATTATGTATTAAATGTTGGATCCAATGTGTTCTATATGTGTTTCTAGAACTTTTTAAATTGATGTCATGAACTGATTAATTATTCAGTAGGTGACTGATGTGATTGGTAGAATGTTTTTTTAAAAGTGTGATGTCATTTCCTGTAAACTAACTCTGATGAACTAATTTGTAAAGTCGGGACAAAAGTGTTAAGTTTGTGTTCATTAAAGGTCTGGGTTTTAAGTCAGTGTTGCATTTTAGTGTTCGTTTTAGTCTTGTGTTAGATGCATTTTTTTTTTAATTTTAGTTATGTGCAAGTTAATTAGTTAATTGCTAAACTGGTAAATAACTGTAAGCAATCAGTTAATGGTCAGAAATTGTTAGTTACATAAACAGTTTGTCAAAATCTACTTTCTGCTTTACATTTGTTTACTAGCTCATAGTTCTCTCTTGAGATATTTCTTAATTGAGACAAAAAAGAGGCTTCTAATCATTTACAGGAATAACAGCACGTTTCTTTGAGCCCCCAAAAGTTACATCATCGTGATGTGACTGTCAAGAGAAAACAATTGTAGGTGTTCATTCCTGCCTTCCATCGGTTTGTGGAAATTTTAAACAGATTTTTCATTAAAAAATAAATCACTTTCAGTTACAAAAAAATTATCACAAGCATCAAGATGCAGTCAGTTTGCATTTTCTTTGTTTACTGTAACAAAGGCTTTTGTGGTCTGCAGAAGACAGTGCATTATTATCATTAGTGTTATATCCCAGACATAAAGGCAAGTCAAGTTTTCCTCCTCTGAATTAGAGGAGTCTGACTCCTTGTCAGGGGAAGGGTTTTCTCTTCCTCTTTTGAGGGGATGCCTGGCATTAAGTCTGTTCAGGCCTGACTGGGGCATAGGAGAGAGGGCTCTTCCACTACTTAAATAGTAGGTATCTACAAGGGGCCTAAAATAGCAGGCATCCATAACTTTGATGTCTGAATCCTTGCTTAAACAGGGTAGCTACCTTGGAGGTCTGGATATGTGGGCAAGAGTTCTCAATCTACTCCTTATGATTTTATGGATGTCCTTGCACACCAATACCAAGGAGGTTATCACCTTTCCCCTTGACAATTACAAAATGAACATCATAATCAGAGGCATGGGAAGTGGTACCAACCCTGACTGACCAATAAGAGTCAAAGGACATGCAAAGAACCAAAGACATGATGATCTCCCGTGGGCCATTGCCACAGGTCTCCATAGTTACAGACTTCAAAGCCAGTGGGCAGGAGCTATGATGGGAGTTCACTGGCTCTGATGTCCTCAGACCTGGTGGGGACCACTGAGAAGATGACAACATCCCCAGTATCCCTCCTTTCTTTCTTGGGGGCCGTTTTGCCAAAACTTTTTTTTCTTTTTAGATGGGACATCCAATATGGGTGACTGCTGTGGATAAACACTGTGGTCTATCAGGAGAGAACCTCCTGTCTTTTTTCTTGAGATAAGCCTGTCTAGCAAACTCTCTTTGCCTTAAGGTTTTTACTGGAATTGGAACATATGCCACTGGAGACAGTATTATCTGCATAGTTGAATGTACACTCACTTTGTACCATTGCCTCTTTATGTATTGTGTATCCTTAAGGTCCACATAGTGGCTGAAAAGGGCCCTGCACCAGTCCACCATCCTGGTTAAACTATAACCAAAGCCATGAAAGGCTCACAATCAGAAGGTGTACTGGGTATTAATGTCTCTGTGAAACCCTGCCTCTTGTATGCACACAATAACCTTTTTTAGTTAAGACACTTCCACAGGCGCAAGTGGTGTCCAACCTTATCTCACAATAGCAGTGCACAAGAAAAGCAGCAAAAAGGGTCTCCAGTGAGAAACATGTCTACCACCTCTGGAAAATAAAGGCCAAACCCTCAGACTGATGACACTAACAAAAGCAATACAAATTGTGGTGGCACAGGCTAATGCCACCCTTGTATTGGAAATGTGCTGACATCCCAAAGGGAGCTGGCATCAGCTCAGCTGGGGGAAGGCCGTAAAGCTCTGGAAGTCAGGCTTGATGTTGGTCCTTCTGCAGCAGAAGTCCTAACAGTAACAACCACTGCAATAGTGATCCATATGAAGAACATGTGGGTAGCTACAGAAGACTAAGGGAAAATAAAAAGCAGGAAATTAAAAAAGTCTATACAGCATCTACAAGCAGAAGCATCAGAAAGGGTGCAAAAAAAGCACACATGTATAGGTCTGTAACAGTTTCACAGCTGAAAATATCTAACCTAACTGCAGAACTGTCTTCCTTTTTATATTTGGATTGAACACTACCTTGTTAATAATCCCACAGCTCTCCACCGCACCTTCTGCATCCACTATTACTAGGTCTACACATTCCATTATGTAAATGTAACATCAGAAGCTAAGCATTGATGGGTTTGCTATACACTTGAACAAAAGATAAAATTAAACAGGCAAGACCATCTGTCTGTGAAACAGTGCTGGTGAATATCAAAATGTTCAGTGTAATTAGAGATTTCTTTCATCATTTAGAATTAAAATTTGATGCATTTTAAGGAGAAAATGCACAAGGTATTTATTTATTTATTTGTTTGTTTATTTACAGTTGTTTACCAGGAAATTCCAACTGGACACAGGTCCTTTTTCAGTGGAGGCCTGGGGAAAAAAGCACCACAGAACATTAAATGAGCAGCAGAGTACATGAAGAACAATTCCATATACATACAAAAGCAAATAATACATACTGCAGCAAACATTAGGAATACATACAATATGAAACATAGTAAAGAACAGATATACAATATCTAGCTAAAGGCTAGGAATAAAGGTAGGATGTATATACAGATAGTACTAAGCTCAAACAGATCCTGTTCTAAACCCATATGCCTAAATTGTGTATACAAATAGTGCACTAAACTCAAGCAGATATAAAGCAGATGCTCCACACGAAGGTGGAACAAGCTAGAAGGGCTAATGGGATGGAAGGAGAAGATAGAGGAGTAAAAGAGCAGATGTAGTATATGTGGTAATGAGAGGAAGCTAGGTGTAAGTCAGCTGGATATGTATTTGGAGTTGAGATGAAATGAGGTAGTTAAGCATGTTATAACAGGTCTGAGCAATTGAGTGAGGAGGGAAGGGGAGGGTAAAGGGTGAGCCAGAGCCTGCAGAGCATGGAATGCAATGATCAGATGGTGTGAGGCATGGTGGCTAAGGGAGGGGAGGGGAGAGGAAGGGGAGGTAAAAGGAGGGTTACTAGTTGGGATTGGTGCATGGGCATCACCAGAGACTTTTTAAGTGAGTTTTTAGTGCAATCTTGAAGTGATTGCAAGAAAGTATTGTGGTTATAGAGAGGGGGAAATTGTTCCATAATGTGGATATGACTTAGGAGAATAGTGCTTCTCCCGCTGAGTTATTGGGTTTGGTCACTAGAAGTAGATTTTTGCTGCTGGAGCATAGAGGTCTAGTGGAACAGTAGGGCTGGAGAAGGTTTGGAAGGGATGGGACTTTAAGAGGATGGTTGACTAACTTGTGGGCAAGGGAGAGTTGATTCAGGTGAAGAAGTTGAGGGAGTTCAAACCAGTCAAGTTCTCTAAGTGAGATACAGTGGTAGCTGCGATAAGATGCATCAGTGTCAAACTTAGCAATTTTATTGTAGCAAGCCTCAAGCTTGTTTAGGTTTCTTTGTCTAAGGTAGGTAAGTATAGGAGAGGCATAGAGTAAAGTGGAGATTATGTGGGAATTAGCAGCAGAAATTCTGGCTCTCTTGGTGAAGAATTGTTTGTTTCTGTACAATGCACCTAGTTTTTTGTGAACCTTTCTTATGGTAAGAGAAACATGAATGTCAAATCTGAGATTGTTATCAATCTCAACACCAAGTAGTTTGGTGTGTTCTGTTGGGGAGATGTTGGTATTGTCTTTGGCTAGAATATTAAAGTGGGGGATACTTGGGTTAAATTTAGTGGGTTGTAAGATAAGGAGTTTAACCTTGCTCGGGTTGAGTAATTACTGGACAGTTTTCTACAGATGAAAAGGCTTCCTGTATGATCTTGTGAAGTTCAGGTATAGTTGGGTCTGAGCAGATGAGTGTGGCGTCATCTACATACTGTATAAGAGAAGCATGCTTGGTGGCTGTGAATAGATCATTGGTGAAGAGTGAGAATAGTAGGGGACCAAGGATGGAGTCTTGGGGAACACCAAGTGTTACAGAAAGTCGAGGAGATGGGTCATTATGCCAGACAACTGATTGTTGGCAGCCAGTTAGATAGCTGTGAAACCAATCAGTAGCTGATTGGGAAAAGGATAGGTTAGTGAGAACAGAGATTAGTAGTTTGTGTGAGACCATGTCAAAAGCCTTGGATAGATCCAGAAATATAGCAGAGGAGAACAGGCCATTATTTTTATGATGACGGAGAGCATTAATGAAAGAGAGCAAGGTGGTAGTAGTGCTGTGGTATGGCCTGAAGCCATGCTGGGTGCTGACAGGAGGTTATTAGCTAAGAGGTAGTCTAAGACCTGAGAATGGATGCATTTCTCAATATCTTAGAAAGTGGAGAAAGGATGGCTATGGGGCAGTAATTGGAAAGCTCAGTGGAGGAGCCACCTTTATGGAGGAGAATGATGTGGGATATTTTCCACAGTGTGGGGACATAGCTTTCTGATAAGGACCAATTAATTAAGATAGAGACTGCATAAGCTAGGGCTTCTGCTGCTATTTTTAGGTATTCAGAGGTGGAGATTGTCAGCTGCAAGTTTTGTAGGTTAAGTTTCAATGGACGTTTTTTTATATAGGAGGTAGGCAATGATGAAATAGAAAAGACTGTGGGCAGAGTATTTGGTTTTGATGTAGGGAGGGTGGGTAGAGGGCTGTGTTGTTTAGTCAAAGACAGAATGGTTTCAGTAAAGTGTTTATTGAGTGAGTCAGCAATACTGCTGGAGGAAGGGGGAGTGGTAGGTAAGGGTGCCTACTTTATCTGGGTGGAGAATGGAGTTTATTGTGGACCAGAACTGCTTAGGGTTGTGATGGGAAGAGTTTAGGGCAGACTGATAATATTGGGTTTTATCTTCTTTTATTTGCTTTTTGACCTTCTTGCGCAACTCTAGGAATGACTGTCTAGAGGAGGGGGTTTTTGTTAAGCACCAGTGCTCCCAGGCCTTATCTCTGATTTTCATTAGTGCCCTGGTGCTTTTTTGTAGCCAAGGGGAGTACTGTGTTTTGATTCTGGCATTTCTTATGGGGGCATGTGTGTTTAGGATGTTTGGGAAGGTGCTATTGAAGAAGTGGTTGGCTTCATCAAGATTGAGGTACTTTAGTGGTGTCCAATCACATTTTTGAAGGGATGAGATAAAGGAGAGAGGGTTAATGTTTACCCTATTTTGGATTTGCCTATAGACAATGGGTTTAGCATAATTTAAGGGGTGTCTCAGAAGGAATGTTGGAGTGTGGTCACTCAGGCTGTCTGGTAAACAACCAGCTAAGTATGAGTGAGGGTCTTTATTGACTAATATCCAGTCGAGAGTAGTATGTTTGTTAGAGTTTTTATTTACCCGGGTAGGTGACTGTATTAGCTGAGAGAAACCATGAAGGTTTAGGTGCTGAGCTGGATGATTGTTACTACAAGATAGCCAGTTGATATTAAAATCACCTAGGATTATGGTTTCCTGGGGTAGGGTAATGGTTAGCCCAGTTCAGGAGGTTTTCCAGGGGTGGGATGTTTTGGCCAGATAATGTTGATTGTTTTATTTGAGTTTAGTTTGAGGTTGGCATATGGGATTTCTTCATTTCCAATGTGGGGGCAGATGTGTTTAGGATCTTGATGTTGAGGTGGTGTTTAAACATTAGTGCCACACCACCCCCTTTCTTAGATTGTATATCTACTTGAAGAATGTTATAACCTGTTGGGAGTATTTCCTCACTTTTGATGTGAGGCTTGAGCCAGGTTTCAGTCAAAATAAGAATATCAGGAAAGTATAAGGCTATGTTGGCATTTAGGTCATGGGTTTTATTAGTTATACTTCTGATATTTAGACACATGTACAGGAGGTCAGATAGCTTTCTGTTGGATGTTAGTTGTGAGAAGAAGCAGCTATTAGGCAGATTTTTAGGTGAGGCACCGGTAATGGTAGGACCAGAGTTAGGGTGGATATGACCACTGAGGGCTAATTTACATAGGACAGTAAACATAAGTTTTATAAATCTGGTAAGTAACCTGTCATATTTTAGGGATATTTTTTGTTTGAATGTAACAGGTGACTGATAGTATAGTGGGTGTATTGGGATAGAGATTGTGATGGTATGACAAGTGTAATTAGTAGGTGGGTGATGGACAGAAGTGAGAGTAAAGGTGCAGTAATAGTGGTGGGTTTTGTCTATTATGGAGTTCTGTTAGGATGTAAGGTGTGCAAGAAGAGTGCAGGTAAGGAGTGTAAGCACATTAGGTAGTAGCATGACTGTGTCATGTTAGAATGGAAGTGGGTGGGGTACTGTGGGTGGCAGAGGAGATAAGTTACTAGCATTGTTCTGATTGGTTGCTGGTTATTGGGAGGTGTTAGTGCCCAGAATAAATGTAGATGTAGTGAGGCCGGGTGGGATTAGGGGGCAGGGTGGGGTGCGAAGTGAGTCCGTGCGTAGCACAGGTGAACAGAGCGGGGCTTAAACCCCTTGTGTCCTGATGGGAGACTAGTAATTTAAAGATGGCTCCACTAAACAGCAGGAATCTAATATAGACTTAGAATTGGGGGTTGGGGGTAGCAAAAAGGATGTGAACCAGGTGCAATGCAAAGAATCCAGCCAAACCGTAGAGGCAAGCAGTGGAAAACTATGAGTGGAAGGCCTCAGAGGGGGTTTGTAGTAATACAAACTCTACTTGTAAAGTGAAGGAGAGAAGAGACAGCAACGTTTATTAAGGTTGGGAGTGTGTCTTCACATTGGCTTGCTTATTAGTAGCCAGTTTGTGCACAGATTAGAGTAGGGAGATACATTAACAATGAAGGGGAATGTATAGAGATGCAAATAAACAGGTGGGGCTCATGTGATACAAAACTAAGGCAAACAGCACTGAAAGGGCTGCTTGAGGGTTACATTTTAATCACAGAGAATAGGAAGGACCTTAATTAAGTGTATACTGTCTAGTGGACAGTTAGGATTACTATACAAGCTGGGGGGAGGACACAAGGCTCAAACCGTCAGTGTTATTAGCACACTGAGAACTACTAAGTAACACAGCTAATGTTGAAGCTTCACTATCATAACACATACATGTAGAATGCCTGGATGGACTGACCCTGCTCTTCAGGCTCAAAGGATATATAGCCAATAAATCCAATAACCACGGAAGCAGTTCACCAGCGATGACCAACACACTTTATTGCAAGTACAAGAAACAAATCACTGCAAAACGTAAACGCTGTTAACATCCACCAATGCGTTTTCGTCTCCACAAACATGTAAGACTTCTTCAGACTAACAAGTATAATTTGAAAACACCTAATATACTCACATGTGGTCTATACCAACCAATAAAATTCATTAAATAAATGATTAACATTAAAAACATCTGTTTACAAGGCTCATTTGAAATTACTGTTTGAAACTACTAAAAACACATTTCGATATTTAATTTTAAAAGAACTCCATTCTTCATTAGTTTAAAATTCATAATCACTCAATAATTTATTTAAAACCACATTAAATAAATAAATACAAATGTAATAAAAACTACTAAATATTTATTCTTTTAAAACCCTTTCTACTCTTTATTTCATAAACGTTCATTCCTAGCCTACTAGCACCATCTGCTGTTCCTAAAGAGCAATTACAAATAAAAATAAATCTTGGCTGCTCTTAATTTTAACACTGAAGTTAAGGAAATGTGGTCATTAAGCCCTGGGAAATTAGTTGCATCTAATAAAATTTGCCACCAGAGCTCTTTAAATTCTAATTTTTCTTCCCAAGGGCCCCCTCTTATTTCTCTTTTAACCTGTTCCAATACAAAGAAGGTGAATTTAGCATTATTGCAGTCTAATGTGTGTTTGAACAGAGCATTTGTTTCTTTTTTCTTAGATATCTCGTAAATATGCTCATAGATTCTCTTCTTTAATGCTCTCTCAGTCTTCCCCACATAATATGACCTACATTCCAAACACATGGCTAAATACACCACCCCCTGTGTATCACAATTAAAGTATCCAGTGGCAGTAATGTTAATGTCCCTTGTTGGTACCAAAATTTCCATCTTGTTACTAATATGTGGGCACTGATTACAGTGTCCACATTGATATGTTCCATATTTTCTATTTTTATCATATAGTAACATTTTCATAGAAATTTCATTGCTATTACTTACTTTATTATTTTCCAACAAATTTTTAATGCTTCTACCATTTTTATATACAACCTTAGGCATCTCTTTCTTGTTATTCAAGATGTCAGTATATGAAACAAAATTGCTCCATTCTTTCTGGAAAATCTTTCTTACTTTAATATTCAAATTATTAAATTCCATCACTAATGCTGAATTATACTGTCCATCATTAACTACATTAATTTTATTATGGTTATTAAAAGATGACAAATTGTCATTATTTACAGTTAATTCTACACCTTTTATAGGTTTGTATTTACCTGGTCTATTTTCCTCTACCTCTTTTCTAGTTCTTGAAACAAATTCATAAGGGTAGCCCCTGGCTAAAAACATTCCCTCCAGTGTGTTACATTCCTTGATGAAATCATCATCTTTACTAGTCATACGACACCCCCTCACAAATTGTCCCTTGACAATATTCTTTTTACAATGTGGGGGGTGCGCACTAGTGAAATGTAAATAGGAATTGCAGAAGGTGTTTTTCCTAAAAACCTTGGTTTCAAAATCCCTATTATTCACGTTCTTATATATTTCGACGTCCAAATATTGTAACCTATCTACGGACGTGGTAAACGTGAATTTTAAAAAATTAGTAGTATTCTGTAGATAATTCATAAATTCCGATAGTTTTTCACTACCCCCAATCCAAAAAATAACTATATCATCTAAAAAACGCCTGTAAAGAGTCCAATATTGAGTATATCCTGAGTTATGAACAAAATTGGACTCCCAAGCTGCTAACACAATGTTAGCATATGTGGGTGCGCAAGCCGCACCCATTGCTACTCCACTAATTTGCTGGTAATACTCATCATTAAAAACCATAAAATTGTTCCTTAGTACAACATCTACCAATGCTACCACTGCATTTTTCTCCAAATGTGACAATTTTTTGTCAAGAAAAATCATATCCTCAAATAATCTCATACCTTCATGGTGGGGTATGCATGAAAATAAATCAATGACATCAATTGTCACAAAAATAAGATCATTTGAAAATAAATCTGACTTAATGTCCCTCAATAGGTCCCAAGAATCCTTTAATATATATTTATTCATGGCCCAAATATGTTTTGCTGTTATATCCACATATTTGGCCAAGCTGGTGGTCTTGGAACCATCCGCTGAAACTATCGGTCTTAACGGTGGGTCACTAACATTCTTATGTACCTTTGGTATCCCAAAAATAATGGGTATCCTTGGTTTAGGTACATACAAAAACTGATGTAATTTAACATCTATTATACCTTCCAGTAGCAAATTGTCTAGAATATTATCTATTTTTTGGTAAGCTAGTTGTACTTCATTTGAGGAAACTATTCTATATTTGTTACCATCACCTAAGATAGTATTCATTTTACCATCGTAGATAATGTTTTCCATTATAACCACCCCTCCCCCTTTGTCAGGTTTCATAATCCTGACTTGATTATTAAACCTTAACTCATTCAATGTATTATATTCTTCTTTTGTGATATTATATTCTTTCTCCACAAGTTTGAATTCTTCTCTAATTTTCTTCTCTAATATCAGGTCAAGGTTTCTAATCTGGGGGTGATAAGGGGGATTATATGTACTTTTCCTGATGAGTATATTTTCCTGGCGGTTTTCATCCAACACCTTAGGGGGAAGTGTAACACAAAGATTCACTTTCCTTAGGAACATCTTCATATCTATTAAGGACTGAACCAGGTCACCTTTCGTATTAGGAATGAATTTGAACCCCTTACTTAGAATATCAAAATGTGTTTTATTAATACAAACATTACTAAAATTATAAATAGAAAAATTATTAAGTGAATATGTAGTTCCTGTACATAGGATACCTGTACTTAACTCATCCTCCACTGTTAAGCTAATATCAGGGTTCACCTGTTGTGTCAAAATTTCTATCTCCTCAGGGGAAAAAATATGGGTGGGTCCAAGGGTATTAGTAACTGTATTTAATATCTCCCTCTCCCCCTTCTCCCTCCCCTCCATTGAAAATTTTGATACCTATTGTCATTTCCATGGTGCTTCGTTCTATTTAGTGGTGGAAATTCAGTATCGTAATTAATCCACTCTTCTTCTTCCTCAGGAATATTACTGGAATCATACCTATTGTTACTCTTCTTATAGCCAATTCTGCTGTTATGTTCCCATTTTATAGCAGGTGGCTTGGGGTAACTAATATCATTCTGGTATTCCTCAGTATCTCTCCTTAATTTCTTAACTTTTCTTTGTTCTAAAATGGAACATTTAGCATCCACTTCTGAGCCCATGTTTAAATATTTTTCTTTTTCTTTTTTAACTTCAAACAGCATATCCTTTTTAATAAAATCATCCAGGACTCTAATTTCTTCTTCCAAACTTTCTAATTTCCTATTATTTTCTTTTATAATGAGCCTCAATATACTAATACCACATTCGTTAAATACATTCACAAGTTCAGTATGAAACAATGTACCGGTTTCTACATTGTTAGGGTATTTCCAGACCCTTAAACCCTTTGGTACTATTTTTTGTTTGATACATTCCTTGAGATAACAATTTTCTATGTTCATTGATTTGTATCTATACATCATACCAGACAGTTTATTAATTTTCATAGCATAAGAGTCACCATCCACTGGTGCACCCTCTTCTGCTCTGTATAATTTAGTGTCCATAGGATTTTTAAGCCATTCTAACATATCAAAATTGTCAGTAATGGGAGGAACAGTACCTGAGGCTTTTAAACCTGAACAATTGTTCTTGCGACTCCTGTCAGTTACACCCCGACTCTCGTTGCTACCCATACATTCTCCTGGTCTTTGTAGAACCATAGGCGTATTTGCAGGATCGAAGTTGCTACCATTCGGTTCCGCTTCCTCCGTCCGCCCAGGGCTCCTTTCAAAATTGTATCTTTTCCTCTTGCTTTTAGAATGCCCTGCCTCCTCGGTCCATTCGGATATACCATCCGCTTCTTGGCTTCTTTTTGTAGCAACCAAAGCCGAACAGAGTGGGGTGAGTAACTCAATTAACTCAGTTAACTGACCTATAAGTTTCCGGGACTGTCCCAAGTCCTCCCGGTTCAAAGCCGTAGCACTGCTATCCATGATAAAGCGCCGTACCAACCAAACACAAAAAAGGCGCCAAATTCAAGATACAAAGCCAATAAATCCAATAACCACCTTAATTAATTAATTAATAAGGACCTTAATTAAGTGTATACTGTCTAGTGGACAGTTAGGATTACTATACAAGCTGGGGGGAGGACACAAGGCTCAAACTGTCAGTGTTATTAGCACACTGAGAACTACTAAGTAACACAGCTAATGTTGAAGCTTCACTATCATAACACATACATGTAGAATGCCTGGATGGACTGACCCTGCTCTTCAGGCTCAAAGGATATATCCTTGGTTGAGTTTTGCAGTACTGATTCCTTCCTAGACTGTATGGGTGGAGTGGTAGCCATGGACTGCAGAGTTGCCCAAGTGTGCTGTGAAGTGAGATAAAAGGAGAGGGTGAAGCTAGTAGAATGAAACAAAGATAGGTTAAAGGATGTAATGAGGGGATAGGAGGGTGTTAAAAGTTACAGGTCTGAGGATAGAGTGGAGAGAGCAGGTGAGAAGCAAAAGATAGCAGGAGAACAGATGCTACTACAAAAGTCTGAGAGTATTTCAACAGCTTACACAGAAGTGCAGCGTTAGCGTTGTTGCCTCATAGCAAGAGGTTCTCCCGTTCGATTCTCGGCTGGAGTGCAGGGAGTGCCTTCTGTGTGGAGTCTGCATGTCCTCCCCACGTTTGGGTGGGCATTCGAAAGACATGCATAAATGGGCATGCCTTCGTTGAAGGTTCAACGCCGAGCTGGCACCTCGACATTTGTGAAAATCTACTGCCAATCATTAGCGGACCAGACCACTGTGGTGACCCCTAACCGGGAAAAGCCGAAAGACAACAACAACAACACATCACAGTGTCATGACTTTGTTTGGAAACAATTTAATAAATCATGCACAATACATTATCAGCCTATTATCCTGCATACAAGAAAAAGTAAAATGAACACTTAACAGTACACTTGAATTAGTAGCAGAGACACAACTGCAGTGCTAAATGAGTAAACACTGTTTCTAACACCAACATCAAGTCAATTAGATTTAACTTACATTTATAACAAGCAGTTTTAGTACAGCATAGTTGCATAGAGACAACACAGGTGCAGTGGTAATGTCAGTAAAACACTGTTGCTGAATGGCAGAATCAAACCAGTGAAATAAACAAATAAGCAGAGCAGTAGCCAAGAATCAGAAAGTGAACATCAGCTGTATAGATCCAAATAATTAGCTAAAAACAATACTAAGAAATTCCTGAGGTCTAATGGCTTACCAGTGAGCAGAATTCAACTGCTGGTGAGCCCTTGTGTCCTGATGGGAGACTAGTAATTTAAAGATGGCTCCATAAACAGCAAGAATCAAATATAGACTTAGTATTGGGGGTGTGGGGTAGCAAAAAGGGTGTGAATCAGGTGCAATGTGAAGAAACCAGCCAAACCAGAGAGGGAAGCAGTGGAAAACTATGAGCGAAGGCCTCAGAGGGGGTGAGTAGTAATACAAACTCTACTTGTAAAGCGAAGGAGAGAAGAGACAGCAAAGTTTATTAAGGTTGGGAGTATGTCTTCACACTGACTTGCTTATTAGTAGCCAGTTTGTGCACAGATTAGAGTAGGGAGATACATTAACAATGAAGGGGAATGTACAGAGATGCAAATAAACAGGTGGGGCTCATGTGATACAAAACTAAGGCAAACAGCACTGAAAAAGCTGCTTAAGGGTTAAGTTTTAATCACAGAGATTGGGAAGGACCTGAATTAAGTGTATACTGTCTAGTGGACAGTTAGGATTACTACACAAGCTGGGGGGAAGACACAAGGCTCAAGCAGTTAGTGTTATTAGCACACTGAGAACTAGTAAGTAGCACAGCTAATGTTAAAGCTTCACTGTCATAACACATACATGTAGAGTGCCTGGTGGACTGACCCTGCTCTTCAGGGTCAAGGCATTTATAGGGCTACAACCTGGATGTGTATTCACAAATATGTCTTCCCCCAGGGTTCCATTTAATGTAAGAAACATTAATCCAAAATAGTCAAGATTACATCATTGCTAATAGCTGCAATGGCAGTTATGACTTTTGCCATTCATAATTTTAACAGTTATCTGTCTGTAGAAAATGAGGGGCATTTTGTGTTCAATAAAATCAGTTTAACATTAAAATTAATTGCTTTTTTTTTCCATTTTACTTTTTCCATTCAAGATATACAAAGAGTTTTGATATATTCTGTCTGTAAATTATGTTATGTCAGGAAGCAATAATTCAGGGTATACCAAATCTGAAATATTAATGATAGACTAGTCTTAAAGCATACCCATTTTCAACAAAATGAAAAAGAATGTTGAAGTAATTTGTCCAGCAAGATCTCTTCGGCACTGGGTGCTGGAATATCACGAAGGGGTGACATTTTTTCAGCTTGCCCATTCTGAGAGGAGGAGGTCAGATTTCTGTCTTCAATCTGGCACACCCCCGCTGCTAATAGCATGTCATATCTGCAAGGCCACTTGCTATAAAATTTAACATTAGAAGCTAAGACTGGATTTAACTAGTATTACATGGTCCAATGCACGTAATGTTAACAGTTCCACCCAGAGAAGGCACCACAAAAAATACCACATGTGCATGACAGCATTCTGATGATATAAGAGTTCTGCTGAAAGCTACAATATCCCTTTCCTGACCTGCCTATAGCTGAGGTGGTTCTAAACATGAAAAATAATATCATGGACACTAAAATGAAGCAAAAGCACCCAGAGGCAGCTGAACGTAAGTACCAGGGGTACCGAAAATGCAAGAATAAAAATAAATAGAGATCTCTGTGATGACCCTCCACTAGACCAGTAATCAAGGAGCCTCAATCCACACCACTGGTACCAGTGGGGGACGTACACTGGGAGGGTGATGGGAACACACAGTATTTCCAGATGCAGCTCTCTGCATCAAGTGCAATTTCCCTTAAGAGCGCACAGAGACCACAGTCAGTCCAGGGCTGGTTTCTCCCTTTTTCTTCAGATCCCCAGTAAGATTCCCCACTGGCACAGCTATAGAGTTGAGATCTCAGCTGAGTGGCCAAGCCCAAGTAGCTGACACACACACACTGAGGTTTGATTTACACACACACACACCTATGAAAAGCTGGCAGAGGTTTACTAGCTATGCCCTCTTTGGCCCAGACTATAAGGTAGTTATCGCTGCCACCAGCCAACTACTTATCAGCTACTTAACAAAGGGTGTCCAATCTTACTGAGTAATATTAATATTAATATTAATACAGATGGTAGTTTGACCAAGAGCAAGGCTATTATGTGTGGCCCACACAGTGTCACCAAATAAATATGCAAGTACTCTCAAAACTTGAATATCTCTAGACAGATCAGCCACAATGAAAGGTTTAAATATATTTAATAATAAAGAATAAAAGCAAGAAAATACTCAGTATATAATCACAGTGACATTAGAGTTCAAAATCACAGGAAATATTTAAAACACCATTGTAGGACAGTCTCAAATAAATAAAGTAAAATATCTAAACTAAGCTTTGCTAAAATCCTGGCTATATCCAAGAGAATTATACTGTTCCCTAGTAACTTATTTCATCAGTACAAGGCAGATGTGTGATGAATGGTTCTTGTTGTTGTCAGGTCCAAGACAGAATA